>NC_134118.1:32335000-32635000 GCF_040939455.1 Microcebus murinus | reverse complement strand
CCAATGTCTATATATTTCTTATTATGTCACAATCCAATTTATAGTTTTTTTAAAATGTGTATAACTGCTGCCTTTTCTAGAGAAAGAAGAAAAAAAAAAGAAAATGATCTCCTTGCCAGAAAAAATATATATATAAAAATTTCAGAATGTTATGGGGGTACAAATGCTTTGGTTACATATATTGCCTCAATAAATATTTGATGAATGAATAAGTAAGATTATCAATTATCATCAGCAAATCATGAGCACAAAAAGTATGAATTGATTGGACTAGGTTCAAAAGGTATGAGAGTGTAAAATAAAACAATCACTGCCCTCAAGCTGCTTATTGTCTAGTGGAAAAGCCATTCTAACAAAGAGATGATTTCAATTTAGTAGTGGGATAGGAGTAAGAAAGTGCTTTTATTATGCCATGGTTTATAATAATAGTAATCACCTACATAATTTTAATAATAATTAGAGCTTTTCTTAATTATTGCTAACATTCTTCAAAATATTTTTTAAGGAATTAACTCATTTAATATTTTGTCCACTTTTACAGATGAGAAAACCGAGATGTAGAGAAGTTAAGTAATCCTTGAAGGTCACACAGTAAATAAATGGCAGAGCTAGGATTCAAACCAGGCATTTTACTCGGGAGTCAGTGCACTTAATGACTCACATTTTAAAATTTTCATTTTGTGATTTTTCCCAAAGTACTTTCATGATAATTTCATGTCTATTATGTGCACATTAATATTCCTAAATTAACTATTATTTGAAATTTATGTTAGGAAATGGGATTTTAAGTCATAAATAATTAGTTTTGATATTATTATTTGTTTGAAATATTTATTTCAAATTTATTTATTACCACCATTTAATTCTTTCCTCTTCACAGTGAACACACAGAAATAGGATTCTTATTATCCAGAAATATGTTAACATTACTGTTTTTTTTTTTTCCCTAGAAAAATGGGTAGTAGCCTTTGGTTGCAAAGTTGTGTCCTTTTTCTCCCTCATTTTTCATTCTTCTTCATGAATTAATTTCATTTAATTTTTATTTTATAAAACATGAGACGTTAAGAGGATAGCTGTGAGTTGTCACTAAAAGGGCCGATAGCTGAGCTTCGCTGCAGGGCAGGAAGAAGCACCATGTCCTTATGGAGCCATCCTTCCACTCACAGGAAGATGGGACAGGTGTGGCTGCTCTGTGTGTCTTCCCTCCAAAAGAGGTTGCATTGCAAATGTCATAATGTCATTGACTGGGAAGACAGATGAGTTTCTTTTTCCTCTATGCCCAGAAGGATGCCCTGTACATGAAGAACCTTTTTAATTGCTAACTAGAATGACAAATCAAAAATTTCTGCAAGTAGTAAGATTGTTTCAATTTCCTAACAAAGCAACCCTTACTGGAAGTTCATTTTAATGTTCGCTCGTTTTCTACAGTCCCCAAGGCAGAGATCCTATCTTGATTATGCTTGGCCCCAGTAATTAGGGTGCAATTATTAATTCAAAAACAACTGTAGAAAGACCTCAGCATGCATTTGCTACTAGGAATATGATAGTGAAGCCAATGAGAAGTGAGGAAAGTGGTGCAGGTAGAGAAAAGTATTTGGGGCAGAAAGAAGAGACTATGCAAATATATTGAGGTAGGAAATATGGGGAAATGCAGGAAGAGATTAGGTACCAGTTTGTGTGTGGACTAAACAGAAACATTGTTGACTATAGCTCTCCCACCCCAAATGCTTGATTTCTTTCTTTGATATTGGAAGCTCCAACTCTCATGTTTTTAAAAAATCTGTGCTTTGGAAAGTTTTATCATGTGTGTTCCCAGTTCTCAGCAGGTTTGGGCAGTTTCTTTGGTCTATAAGGGCTCTGACAATTGCTACTTACACAAGCACATTACTAATTGGAACAAATCTTTATTCCCTTATGCTTTATTTATGAATCATTATTTATAAATTGTCCTTCATCCACCATAATTCATATCAACAAGAAAAAATATGAAATGAAGAAAAGCTTTGTGGATTAAATAAAAAATCACTGAAAGAATAATCATAGTATTTCTTATATATGCTTTGTGTGTTTCTTTTTTTCCTCCAAAAATATGAATTTATTATTTCTTCTATTAAGAAAATAACTAGTGGGAGATTTCCTGGTCAGCAAAATAGCAGACTGACATGATCAGCCATGACATAGTTCACTACCCTTCAAATAAAGCCTTTTGACTTCATATTGTTTCAAAAGTGCTTCTTCATAATATTTCAAAAGTGTTTGCTTTCTGTACAAATCACTATTGCTGTCAGTTTGCTGATTTTTACTTAGTTAAAATTATCATGCATTTTTTTTCAGTAGCTGGCAATTATACCTTTTGAAACTTTTCTAAACAACCCAGCGAGAATGCATAGAATGCACACATTCACACAATACCTCTCTGTCTATGTGAATATGCTTATAGCTGGAGCACTGAACTCTGCTTAGGAAGCAGTTCCAAATATAAGTGCAACCTTTTAAATAGTGAGGGAACCCACATTTTCCACATGCTTATTGAGAGATTTTCTCAATGCTTTTCAGCATTCTCAGAATTAGTGACATAAGCTCTTTAATTATTGGGGAAAAAATTGTGTTGCAAGTCTTAAATCAGTTGAATGAATATTTTAGTCTGTGTTGTAGTTACTCAAGAGGCAAAAACATTCTTATTTCAAGGAAGCATTTATAGTTATAATTTACTGTCAGCATTTCTGATCTTTTGCACTTCCTCCCATCATAGCACTTCCTAGGAAATTCTTTAATCATTCTGCAAAGTTGAGACATTGGCCAGAGCCCACTGAGTCACTACAACAGGCTATCTTGGAGATCATCACCCTGTGAGTACAACATCTGTTATGTATTCCTATGGATTCGATCTTTTCTTTTTCAGAGAAATTAACAAAGCAACCTTGTAAGATTCATTCCTGTTAACCAAACAAGTTTCTCATTTCTCCAACAAAGACAACAAGAGGCAGCTTAGCGGCAAAGACAAAACAGCAGGCATGAGTTCTTGCCCTAATCATCGTATTTTTTCTGTGCATGTAACTATGCCTTAAATTTGAACTCATAACAGGAAAACTTATGACAGGATCTACTTCCATATTAGAGTAAAAAGACTATCCAGTACTTGGCAAAAGGGTGCTTATTTTTGTACCATTCGGTGTGCTACTTCCACTTATTGCTTATATGTAAAAACAATCAGCAAGTCATCTCGTGGGCAAAACACAGACAATGTGGGTAAACTGTCCAGCATATCTAGTTTTCAGTGTCCTGGAAATGGTAGCACTAGCTTGGATTAGCAGCAAGTGGTGTATATAGGCAGAAAGTATGAATTCAACCTGCCTACCAACAGACTGTGGTAACTACCATATTTCATGCACACATGGCTTGAATTGATACTGTGGCTGATGGACTTCCTATGGAGAAGCATTTTAATTGCCAATGCTATACACTATACAGTATTCAGCAGTGTAAAATTAATGGAAAAAAAAGTGGCCTAAAATTTAGCCTGAAATGTGATTTAGACAGAAAGCGTGGCTGTGTGACAGAGGCAGTAACTTCTACACATGGCATTGAGAAGGAATTGACTGTGAACAACTGCTCATTGTGACATGGCCCAGGAAAGAACCCTGAGTGAACTTAGCCTTGGACCTGAAAAAGTGCTGTGCTATCGCAAGCTCTGGTTAACCAAATGCGCTGTAGTAAAGCAGACCCTTTGATCTAATTATTTTGTTCTTGCAGTTTGGCTTCTCGGAATGTTTGTACAATGTCTAAAATTATTCCCAACAAAATTTATTATAGAAAGAAATACTGTCTGGAGAAAAACATCCTCTCAGTAATATTGAAAAAGAAAAAGAAATAATTGTTCCATGTAATTTAATGTCAACTGGAGAGCTTGTTATGTTTTTGAAAAGATTCTGGTTCTTCATCAACATCCGATATTGAATAGATGAATGAATGATTGTGGGTAGTTCTTCCACATTGTTATGCAGAATTAAGAGAATTCATGCTGTTGCTAATGAATGAATACTGAACCACCAAGGAATCAGGAGGAAGGAAGTAATGAAGGTCAGTTAGCAGGAGCATTTCTCTAATGATTCACTCTGGTCTTCACTGTATCCTCCTGATGGATAGTTTACCCTGAATAGCATGTGTGAAGACAATGTCTTTGAAATTCACTAAGGTAATGTCCACCACAGTTGCCTAACATTTTATTTGTGTTTCTTTCTTTTGATTCCAAAATGTTGGAAAAAGGTATATTACTTGATCGTTCATCATTTCACAGAGTCTACCTAGTCAGATCTCTATTTCATAGAGAAAGAAGACCTACCCAACATATATGCTACAGTATATGCAAAATTTATGTAAAATTATCAGTTCAATGTCTGACAATAAAAAAACATACAATAAATTTTATTTATCTCTGTTTTTATTCTGGTTATGGCTAATTTACAATTCCAATGGTATCTTTTTAAGAGTTCCTACCCAGACATAGCCCTTTTGTTGTTTCACTTGTTCATTATGATACTACACTCAAAAATTTTATGTGTATATACATACACGTAGATATGTTTATATACAGATAAATGTAATATAATGATTAATAAGTTAAATATAGATGTTCCCACCTGTGACTTAAAAAAATAAATTACCAATAGATATGTCTTCCCTCCTGTTCATGTCTACTGGAGATTTCTACTGCCTCTTTTTCAGAAAACCTATTCATATCTTTTGCTTATTTTTTAAATTGAGTTGATTTTCATTTACTTATAGATTTGCAGATGTTTGTTAGAGAGTCTATATACTAATATTTTAAGTATTTTTAATGCAGATATTTTCTGTGAGTTTGTAGCTTATATTTTTATAGATTTTAACTCTCTTTTAATGAACAGAAATTCTTACTTTTAAATATCAGAATTTATCATTTTTTTTTCTTTATGGTTTATTCTAGACACGGTGTTTTTAAGAAATCTTTCCTTACTCTGATTTCATATAGTCACATATTTCTTCAAATAATTTCTTGAGTACCAATCCTGTGTGGGCATTCTTCTAGGAATTTAGGCACACCACTAAATACATCTTTTTTTATTTTTTACAATTTAAGTCTTTAATTTACCTGAAATTTAATTTTTGCTTATGGTGTGAATTATGCATCCATCATTTTATTTATTTTTGATAGGTATAATCAGTTATCAGAGCTCTATTTAAAGTATATCCTTTCCCACTGAATGGCAATGTCATCTCTTTAACAAATGAAGCATTCATAGATGTGCAGAAATGTTTCTATACCCACTCCTTTTTTTATCCAGCATATCTCCTTTTTGTCCTTATGTCAGTATCACACACTCTTAATTACTATAGTATTATAATATGCTTTCATATCTGGTATGCAAAGCTCTCCAATATGTCATCCTTCATGAATATTTTGTATATTCTGAGCCCTTTGTTTTGCCATATAAATTTTAGATCAGCTTTTCAAGTCCCACACAATGTTAGAATTTTAATGAGAATTGCATTTTACTTATAAATTAATAATAAACTGGAATAAACTGGAACATTTATGATAGCTACGAACATGATGTTTCTCTCTATTTCTTTTAGGTGTTTAAAAATGTTTTTCAGTATGTTGTATAATTATATTTCAAAATATCTTAAACCATTTCTTATGCATTATTCCTAGATAATTTCCACTCGTATGCTTTTTATATTACATATTTTATTTAAATCTTTTCTCATTGTTGCTGGTATACAGAAATGCAGTCAGCATTTATGTAACTTGTCACATTTTAAACTATCATTAATTACTAATTCAATATTTAATTCAATTAATTAATTAATTCAATATTTGGAGAATATTTAGGATTTTAATGTAAGCATCCATATTCATGTATGTAATGTGTTATATTTCTTTTTTTTACAATGCTTACTTATCCTGCTTTTGTTTCTTTGACTTTTTGAGATAGCTAGGAACTCCAATACAATAAGTTGTATATTTATATACACTTATATATAACTTATATATTTATACAATAAACATCCTTGTTTTGTTCCTGACATTAAGCAGAATGTTTCAAACATTTTACCATTAGCATTTTAATTAAAAAAAATTTTTTTGGTAGTCTTCTTGAGTAAGGCTGCTTCCTTTATTTTATTTTATCAACATATTTTTCTATCATGATGGGCATTGAATTATATTGCAAGTTTTTACAGGATAATTGGGTTGTTTATTTATCTTTTCTCCTTCAATTTGTTAATATGCTAAATTACTAAGTCAGTCAAGATAATTTAGATTAAACTACAATAACAACCTCCTGTTTTAGTCTGTTCAGGCTGTCTGGTGGGGGGCCTGCTTTCTGGATCATAGATAGGCATCTTCTCACTGTGTTCTCACATGGGAGAAGAGGCCAGGCAGCTCTCAGAGGCCTCTTTTATAGGGCTTCTAATTCCATCCATGAGGGCTCTGCCTCATGTCACAAACATTGACACCATTGCACCCCCAAAATTCAGTAGCTCAAACATTAAAAGCTTCTCACTTATGCTATGTGTCCATCATAAGTTGGCTACAGCCCTACTCCACGTTGTCTGCAATCAGAGTTTATGCTAATGGATAGCTTCTATCTTGAACATTGTTGGTTTTATGAAAAAAAAGAAAAAGAATCATGGGGATCCATGCTGCTACTTGACATTTCTTTCTGTTACTTGTACTTGTATTTCATCAGCTAAAGCAAATTACATGCCTAAGGCTTACATAAATGTGATGGGGAAGTATAGTTCTCCTCCAAATTGTGGGCAAGGAATATACAGGGAAAAATAATACTGTCTATCACAATATTTAATAGATTTTATATTGTTGAATCAACCTTTTACTCTTCTAATATTTCATTTCATGCATGTTATAACTTAATAAATTTCTAGATATAATGTGTTAATGTTTTCTTGGTCATTTTTCATCTATGTCCCTAAGTGAAATTGTCTTGTATTTTTAATTTGAGGGAGGTTGTCTTTTTCTCTTTGAAGATCAGGATAAGACTAGCCTACTAAAATTGACTGAAATTTTCAGGTTTCTATAAAATTGGAATGATCACTTCCTTAAAAAAAATGACCGAGACTAGTGTTTCCTTTTGTAAAGATTTTATATTATTATTCATTCCCTTCATGATTATGGAATATATATGTTTTCTAGTTTTTTCCAGAGTCATTTAAAATTATATTTATCTAGTGATTTGTTTACATTTTAAAATGTATGGTGACAAAGTATTTCATTGCATCTTCTTGCTGTTTTTATATTTTCTTCATTATTTAATTGTATCCCACTTTTATTCTATTATTTATCTGTACATTCTGTCTTTGTTTGATTATTCCTGTTAGAAGTTTTTAAATTTTTCCAGACTTAAAAAACATCTATTTTGCCCTGATTAATGTTTCAGCTTGTTCTTTGCTTTCTATATTATTAATTTTGGCTCTTATAATCATTATCTCTATTATTCTACTTTTCTTGGATGCATCTTCAGTTGAATGCTTAGCTCAATTTATTTTTAGCCTTTATTCTTTTCTGACATTTAAATACACATATTTTTTCCATTGCTAATTTATCAGCATCATAAAAGTTTTGACGTGTTGGTAGTCATCATCGTTGGTGATTCTAAATCATTTTTAATTGTCCTATTACCCCTTACTTGACCCATACATTGTTGTGTTTATACAATACAATATAGTGCTAAATTTACATATTAAAACTTTAACTTTGTTGTTGATATTGATATGAGCTTGATTGTATTGTGATCATAATGTATGGTGTCTAGATAATAATTCTTTGGAATTTGTTCTGTACTTTAGTTATGTAACTTTGAAAAAAGTTTTGCATGTACTGAGAAAAAATATGTTATTTAATTGCTGCACACACTACGACCTATGTCTATAAAATCAAGCTTATTAATTATATGTATCAATTTGTATATGATTTTTAGTCTTTTTAATTGATCTTTTGGTTTATTTATTAATGCAGTTGTGTTAGAATCTTCCAACATAATGGAAAATATAATGATTTATCCTGGTAGTTATTCATCTTGTTTATTCATCTATTTAAATGAATTTTTAAGGTGTATGTAAGTTGCCACAATTATTTTTCACCCATATATTTTAAAGCCCATCCTGCCAGTTGAGCACTGTCACTTTTGTATTGCCAGGTACCATGCTGTGGTCTGGACTACCATTTTTTGTATTTTTTTTTTTTCGAGAATTGATTTCCTTTATTAGATATAATTTGCTGTATTCCAAGTATGGTTTAAAATTACTTATAATATGTGAATAAAATATGGCAACATAATATAAGTTAATAGTGGGAGGGGAGAGAAAGGAAAAGATAAATGAAAAAATGTAATATATAACCTATAAAAAGTCTGGAATATCAATCTTAAAGTCTAAAAACTTATTGATGGTAATAATAATATCAATAGCAAACAACTTTGCAGAGCTTATTGAGCCTGCCACAATTTTAAGTTCTTAGTACATGCATAAAGTGTTTTAATACTTGAGAGGTATTATTTTCCTATTTCTCAAGGGAGAACACTGAAAAGTAAAGTTAACCTACCTAAGATCTTGCAGCTGTTAAGAGCTATTAAGTAAGAGGTTCCAGAACCTACATTCTTCAGCATTTTTAACAATGTGAAATATAGGTATTGTGCAATTTCATATATCCAGGTCATGATTCCTATATATAAATAAAGAGCCAATTAGCATAAATGCACAATATGTTTGAAAATATACATAAGGAAATTCAAGGTGCATTTACAAACTGCATTTAACCTTTATAAACCTTACTGTTCTCAATTTCAAATGCTGTACAAATATGTGCTAAATCTTCAGCAAACTAAAACTTGAGAGCTTCACTAGTAGGACAACTATGTACCATTAAAATGTATGCTTTCCAATGGATAAAGAGAAAATCTGATTAATTATAGACATAATATCCCATTATTTTTCAACCATGCAGAAGGCTGGGTGCCATGGCTCCTAGCACTCTGGGAGGCCGAGCCTTGAGCTTAGGAGTTTGAGATCAGCCTGAGTAAGAGTGAGACCTCATCTCTACTAAAAATAGAAAAAATTAGCAGGGCAACTAAAAATAGAAACAAACAAACAAAAAAATGAGTTGGGCATGGTGGCATGCACCTGTAATCCCAGCTCCTTGGGAGTCTGAGGCAGAAGGATCTCTTGAGCCCAAGAGTTTGAGGTTGCTGTGATCTAGGCTAATGCCACGGCACTCAACTCTAGTCTGGGCAACAAAGCAAGACTCTGGCTCAAAAAAATAAATAAATAAATAAATAAATAATAAAAAATAAAAAAAAAGAAAGAAAAGAAAAGAAAAGAAAAAGAAAGCTCAAACAAGTCTTTGTCATAAATAAATACATAAGGATTGCTAATGCTGAGAGATAGAATAAACAGGGCAATATAATAACTAGAAGCTGAGAACTATTCATACATATTTTAAAAGGAGAGGTATTAAAAAAGCAGTGTGTTTGCAAAGATTCAGTCTGTTACTCTAGGTTTGGCCATTAATTACCTGTACATCTTTCTACTGGTTATAAGTACTACATGGAACTCAAATTTCCTCATTTGTAACATAAGGGGTATGGATTAAATAATGCTTTCTAGGTTTCATTCATGTCCTTGATGACTTTCTGGCCTAAAAGTCTAGAGAACAAGTTAATCTGCATTGCAGAGGTGAGAGCCTGTCAGGTATATTTGGGATAAGAGGCAGCAAAGAAAGTCACATGTGAAGGTTCACCTTCATACTTTAGTGGACCATCTTTATATTAAAGTAATTAGGAGGTGGCAGGTACCGGGTTGGGGGTCTGGGTCATCAGGGCGCCCCGTAGCCTCCTCTGTGCTGCCTTAAATCAATCTGGTATTGGCACAAAAATAGAAATATTGACCAGTGGAACAGATCTGAGAACCCTGATATAAAACCATCCTCATATGGCCATCTAATCTTTGACAAAACAGACAAAAACATACACTGGGGAAAAGAATCCCTTTTCAATAAATGGTGCTGGGAAAACTGGATAGCCATCTGTAGAAGGCTAAAACAGGATCCACACCTTTCACCTCTCACAAAAATCAACTCACGCTAGATAAAAGATTTAAACCTAAGGTATGAAACTATTAGAATTCTAGAGGAAAATGTTGGAAACACTCTCCTAGACATTGGCCTAGGCAAAGAATTTATGAAGAAGACCCCAAAGGCAATCACAGCAGCAACAAAAATAAATAAATGGAACATGATCAAACTAAAAAGCTTTTGCACAGCCAAAGAAATAGCCATTAAAGTAAACAGACAACCTACAGAATGGGAGAAAATTTTCACATCCTACACATTTGATAAGGGGCTGATAACTAGAATCTACTTAGAACTCATGAAAATCAGCAAGAAAAAATCAAACAACCCTATCAAGAAGTTGGCAAAGGACATGAACAGAAACTTTTCTAAAGAAAACAGAATAATGGCTAACAAACATGAAACAATGCTCAAGATCTCTAATTATCAGGGAAATGCAAATCAAAACTACAATGAGATATCATTTATTTCCAATAAGAATGGCCTTTATCAAAACACCCCAAAACAATAGATGTTGGCATGGATGCGGAGAGAGAGGAACACTCCTACACTGCTGGTGGGACTACAAAATATTTCAACCTCTGTGGAAAGCAATATGGAGATATCTTAAAGTGATACAAGTGGATCTACCATTTGATCCAGCAATCCCACTACTGGACATCTACCCAAAAGATCTTTAATACTCTACAAAAAAGACACCTGCACTCGAATGTTTATAGCACCACAATTCATAATTGCAAGGCTGTGGAAACAACCAAAGTGCCCATCAATTCATGAGTGGATTAATAAAATGAGGTATATGTATACCATGGAGTACTATTCAGCTCTAAGAAATAACGGTGATATAGCACATCTTGTATTTTCCTGGTTAGAGCTGGAACCCATACTACTAAGTGAAGTATCCCAAGAATGGAAAAACAAGCACCACATATACTCACCAGCAAACTGGTATTAACTGGGCAGCACCTAAGTGGACACATAGGAACTACAATAATTGGGTATTGGGCAGGTGGGAGGGGGAAGGGGCGGATATATAGATATATAATGAGTGAGATGTGCACCGTCTCGCGGATAGTCACGCTGGAAGCTCAGACTTGTAGGGGGTGGGGGGCAACGGCATTATTTGAAACCTTAAAATTTGTAGCCCCATAATACGCTGAAATAAAAAAAAAAAGTAATTAGGAAGGTGAACAGTAGATTCCAACCATATGTTCTATTGCTTTCCTCTTTATTATTTGCTTTCTCAGCATTTTAGAATATTTTAAATATATAGCCATATGAACCCCAGGGTTGGTTAATTATAAGTATTCTTATCCAGACCTCATGGAGTTGGAAACTGAGGTAGCAGAATAAGAAGATTATGGAATTTCTCTCTGTCCTCCCCCACATTCTAATTAGCATAATTCCTCATAGCAAGTTAGTATTTCTAAATACCTAGTCACACTAGAAAACGTCTTCCTCTGGGGGCAAATATCATATGAAAGTGGGATTCTGGAAATCTGACTACTTCCAGGACATTGCTGAGTTCTAGCTCAGTGAATAATGAAAGCTCCTCCGTGGAGAGTTATTTTAGTTTCAGAAAAGATTCATTGACATCACCTGTTATTTTCAAACCAGACTATTTCCTAGAAAATGCCCCTTTGTTTTGACTCTTTCTTTTGTGCTTCTTAGAAAGGGAAATTTCTACACACCTGTAGGTATACTTAGAACTGCATTACATTTTTTTCAGATAATCTCAAGATAAACAACTTTCCCTTATCCTTCATCTCCCTAGTTTTTCTTTAATTGTCTTTCATTTTGGCCTAAGAAATGTTTACATACAGTAAAATGTAGATACATTTTAAGACAAAATTTGAATTAAAGTCAAACTTGAATTTTCAGGTTGTAATTACATAAAGCGCCAATATGATTTATCACACTGCATAAACAAAAGTGAAGAAACTAACCCGGGTTTAGAGATTTTGGTTCTAATTTTGAGTGCCCCAGGCATGCAAAGGATGACTTTATATCCTTTTCTATTCTCTGTTTTAGTTTTCACTGTTGTCTGGAGAACCAAACCTTGCTTCTAAGTACTTTGAATTGTAAATATGTGCTTTGGATAATTTTCTTAACATAACACAATAATTTATTTGTTCTTATGTGTATGTTTATTCAGGAAGTTCCATCTAGTCACTGGCCCCAAGTTGTAACCATTAGCAATTAGAACTTTTCTTCAGAATCCAGAGGAAGTATGGTAGTATAGTTATCTTTCTTTTGAACACATTTTATTTCTAGTAAGCACTTTGGTAATTGGATTTTTATTTGGAACGCTTAGGTTTTTTTCTCCATTGGATTAATATTTTCTCTTTAATTTTTCCCAATAGTATTACACACTGGCTAACATCTGTTTGCCTTCATATTCTTTATGTTATCCTTATTACCTGAGTGAGCACTGTATAAACCCACTGGGTAGGCTCAATTCTGTTAGCCTGAACTACCTTTCTTCAACACACCCTTGGCTATCTGATCATTTCCACTGCAGTACTTAAAGTTCATAAGAGAAAGTGACAATAAAAACTAGAGTATTTAAATGAGCTTGCAATATAATCAAAATTATCCCTGAGCATAGGTTTAATGATGTGAAACTTTGGAAATACATTATCCTATTGCACTTAGAGACATTAGAAAGAACACTTTTTTTTTATTGTTGTTGCTGTTATTACTATCATTAAGATGAGAAATTTGAAAATATAAAAACAAGTTAAAATAATCAGTGCATCTTATAAATTTTAAAATCTATCTACTGACCAATAAACATTAATTAAAGTCAAATATATATCTGAGACTCATAACAAATAAACCGTTACACAGAAAGTGCTGTGGAGTTATACAACAGAGAATACATTTACAGCTTAGAGTCTAATAAGAAGAAGATATTTCTGGGAGAGAGTGGAATATTACCTCTGATCATTATAGCAGACAAAAATGCTGATATTGCCAAAGGTACTAGATGAAGAATCAGATTCTTGGAAAAATGGCTACAGTGTCATACAAACTAATAATGTGGTTGTTAGGATTAACACTCTAAGCAGGAACCCCACATTTTGTGAAGATATCAAATAAAGAATATAATTTTCAATGGAGTCAAAACTTCCTCTTGAAGTAAAGTTTGAAAAATCAGTTCAATTAAAAATATGAAAAGTCTTCAAACACTAAGTGAGGTCAGAAAAATGGTTGCTACAGTTTCTGAAAAAGGAACCAAGTGAGCTGAGGATGGAGATTAGAAACACCTGAGGAATCTAGAGTAGATGACCCCTGACCCACCCTGGGAATGGAGTCCCATCGATAAAAGGATAAGCTGAAAGGTAGCATGAGAACGCAATGAATTGGAATGATAGGGTTATTTAAAATATATGATCATTAAGATTTCATTCGTTAGTGAACTATTACAGTGAATGTTGGTCCTCAATGTATGTTGAAGCAGTTTTTTAAAATATTTTTGTAATCTCTATTAAGTTCTGTTTTAAAGAATTGTTCCAGTTTTTGCTACACCATCGTTACATTGCAGAATGATATATTAATCAGATTTTAATTATCTGTATGTTTGTTTTGCTGCAATTAAAAGATCGTCTTTTCCCTATCCACTATTTTTTTTATGTTTTTGTTTCAAAATATTAAGGGAATAAAAATGTTTTTGGTTACCTTGATTGCTTTTGTAATGCTTGAATCATGGCTATAAATGTGCTACCACCCAAGTGGTGTTCATTATACCCATTAAGTAGGTTTTTTCCCATCCTCTTTTGCCCCCTCCCCTCTTCATGATTTCCCCTAGTTTTGCTTCCCTCAGTGGACATGTGTGCTCATCAGTTAGTTCCAATTTAATAGCGAGTACTTGTGGTGTTTGTTTTTTCACTTTAGCCACTTGCTTAGGATAATGATCTCGAGGTCTATCCACATTGATGCAAAATACATTAAATAATCCTTTTTATGGCTGAGTAATACTCCATAGTATACAGATGCCACATTTTATTAATCCACTCATGAATTGATGGACACTTTGGTGCTGCAATAAACATTCAAGTGTAGGTGCCTTTTTGATAAAATGACTTATTTTCCTTTGGGTAGACAACCAGTAGTGGGAGTTCTTTGAGGAATAATCTCCATTCTGTTTTCCATAGAGGTTGTACTAATTTGCAGTCTACTAAAAGTAGAGCTACACAGTCCCACCAACTGTGTAAAGCATTCCTTTCTCTCCGCATCAACACCAGCATCTATTGTTTTTGGACTTTTTAATAAAAGTCATTCTAACTGGGGTAAGCTTATATCTCATTGTGCTTTTAATTTGCATTACCCTGATTATTAGTTATGTTGATCATTTTCTTATATTTATTGGTCATTTGTCTATCTTCTTTTGAAAAGCTTCTGTTCATGTCTTTTGCCCACTTTTTAATTGGGTTGTTTTTTGTTTGTTTGTTTTTGTTTTTCTTGCTGATCTTGAGTTCTTTGTAGATTCTGATTATTAGCCCTTCATGGGATGTATAGCTTGCAAATATTTTCTCCCATTCTGTAGACTGTCTGTTTGTCCTGTTGATTATTCCCTTAGCTCTGCAGAAGCTTTTTAATTTAATCAAGTCTCTTTTATTTATTTTTGTTATTGCCGTAATTGCCATTGCAGTCTTAGTGGTAAATTCTTTGGCTGGGCCAATATCTAGAAGAGTTTTTCCTACATTTTCTTCTAATATTCTTATTGTTTCATGCCTTACATTTAAGTATTTTATCCATTTGAACTAACCTTTGTGAGTGGTCAGAGATTTAGATCCCATTTCACTTTTCTATATGTTGCTATCCAACTTTCTAAGCACCATTTATTGAACAGGGCTTCTTTCCCCCAGTGCATATTGTTGTCTGCTTTGCCAAAGACCAGTTGGCTGCATGTGGATGGTTTTATATCTGGGTGCTCTGTTTCTATCCACCATTGACAATTCATTATAATATGTATCTTACCTCTACTCTCACCTTTTTGTAATGTAGGAAAATCCCTCCATTTCTGTAAAAACTTACTACTAAAACACTATTTTAGTATCAAGAAAACTTTACCAGTCTGTCTTATTCCATTGTCCTCTAAGACTGTGATCCCCAACCCCAGGGCTGCTGAGCAGCACCAGTCTGCAGCTTGCTAGGAAATGGGTTGCACAGTAGTGGGTGAGCAGCGGGAGTGAGCAAAGCTCCACCTGTACCCACAGCTGCTCCCCATCGCTCACATCACTGCGCATGCGAGAGAGCCAGGTTGGTTGAGGAGGAACTGAGATGGCAAGCCCCCCACCCCACCACCACTTCCCCCTGTCTGTAGAAAAACTGTCTTCCACGAAACTGGTCCCTGATGTCAAAAGGTGGGGACCTCTGCTCTAAAACACACACACACATACACATGCACACCACACTTGCGCGCGCGCACACACACACCCTAACATAACACCATACTATCACACGCTCCCCATTCTGCAGCACAAACAGGCTCTCTATGTAGAGACACTGTTTACTTCTTTTCATATAATTTAGAAAGTTCATTTTATCTATAGCATGTTCACCTATTTTATTATTTATGTATTGAACAAATATATTTATATTTTTGAAATAACTCAAAGAGTACCACAGAAATCAGTCAAGGTTGGAAGACTATGAGACTTGGCAGCTGAAATATCTTTGAGTGATTTCTTTTCTACTTGCTGTTAACATGCCTTTGTCACTGCCATGATTCATAGGTTGCTCATTTGAATTAAAGAGGGATGTGGTAAGCATTGTGGAGGGGAAGGGCATACCTCTAACTCTTGCTAGGGAGAGGCAAAGATATAAAATGCAACCATAATGTTTATACTCTCATATTTTCTTGTAATAAATTTAAAAAATGATAATATTTGGCTTATAGATGTGCTTAACATTTTGTAATACAACACTTAGTATAGTGAAGTAGAAATTCATCCATAAATTCATCCATAAGTGATCTCATACATAAATGGTACTAGTCAAATAGTGTATCCATACAGATGAAAATGAACCAGGACTTTTACCTTTTGCCACATTAATTTTAAGTGTATTATGAACCTAAAACAGTTAGGCTTCTAGAAAAATTAAAATGTAGGAAAATATCTTTATGACATTGGATTAGTCATGCCTTTTTAAAAGAGGACATAAAATCAAAGATTCTGGGCCTGATTTTCAGCTCAAACTGTCTTGTAACTGCTGCGGAAGAGAATAATTTTGAAACATTCCATACAGGTCCTCTGTCCTTCAGATAATCCCTTGGGTTGGCAGTTAGTATTCTGAACCTGGGAGTCTAGATAGCCTTCAGATACATCTTGATTTGGGGGTAAATAAGATAGACTTTTTTTGTCTCTAACTCAATTATTGGATACAGGCCACCCTCTGGGAAAAGGCCATTATTTTACCTAATATCAGAAATCAAGGCTCTTGTGTGCTCCCATGTGTCATTATGTAGATTTTCTTTCAGCCTTATGTTTCTTTGTTTCCTTCTGATGATTCTTTCTAGTTCCAGAGACTAACTAGTGTAATATCTCTAGGAAACCAGTCTCTCTTCTGTATGGTTGCATCATTTACCTGGCTATATGCATTTCTGTCATAGGAAACTTCTCCCTGAACTTAGGAAGAAAAAGAAATAGAATATTAAATATCAGGGAAATTCTCTAAATCGCTATATACTCAAATATTAATGTAAATATTTTAAGAGACATTTCTAGTCATAAAAATGGATTTTCTATACAATATAATAACTTACCATATAAACAAGTATTTATAACTTATTAAAATTGTATATCATGAATAAATTTTTTTTTCCTTTTATTTTTTATTTTTATTTTTATTTTTTTGAGACAGAGTCTCACTCTGGTGCCTGGGCTAGAATGCCATGGTGTCAGCCTAGCTCACAGCAACCTCAAACTCCTGGGCTCAAGCAATCCTCCTGCCTCAGCCTCCCGAATAGCTGGGACTACAAACATGTGCCACCATGCATGGCTAATTTTTTTTCTCTGTATTTTTAGTTGGCCAATTAATTTATTTCTATTTTTAGTAGAGACAGGGGTCTCGCTTTTGCTCAGGCTGGTTTCGAACTCCTGACCTTGAGCAATCCATTTGCCTCAGCCTCCCAAAGTGTAGGATTACAGGTGTGAACCACCATGCCCAGCCATGAATAAATGTTTATTTAGTCCATCTTTTTAATCTGGCAAGCGATTATGACCACAAAAATGTACAATGAATATTATTATTTTAAATTTATCAAAATATTATTTATCCTGATGCAGTGCATCTACTCTAAGAAATATGTACACACTCCTTTCTTTGCTCCCACTGATAGACACTCTATTCTTAATCTTAACTGTAGTTGATATCTCTAGTAGAAAAAAGTTATTTAAAAAAGAACTTTGCACCTCAATGTTAGAGAAATTGTGATAATAAAGTGGAATCACACTTCCTATATGTGAAGGCAATATGATGACTTCCACAGTTATCACAGTATTTCTCAAGTGGTTGATTTAATGCAATACTGAAAAGATGGTTTGCTAAAACACTGGGTGAGACTTCATCTCAAAAGCCACAGGAGAGCCAGACCAACAGCGTATGGCTGATTTCTGGAACATTAGGAAATTTTCTTTTGTCAAGGATGAAGTATATCAGGGTACATGTGAGCTCAAATAAATATATACTAATGCTTCACAAAGAATTGATTTCACTTCTATACACAAAGAACTTTTGACTTAATAGATTGTAAAGTTCTCTAACTGCCATTAATTTGTTAAGAGATATTATTACTTTTGACATATATAAATGGAAGAGAGATTTTCAGTTGTACCTTTGGAAACATAAAGAAAGGATTATATTATGATTAAGACCCCAAAAGCAATCACAGCAACAACAAAAATAAATAAATGGGACCTGATCAAAGTAAAAAGCTGCTGCACTCAAAGAAACTATCATCAGAGCGAATAGGCAACCCACAGAACTGGAGAAAATATTTGCATTTTATACATTTGATAAGGGGCTAGTAATTAGAATCTATGAAGAACTCAAGCAAATCAGCAATAAAAGAAATCAAAGAACCATATTATAAAGTGTGAAAAATACATGAACAACAACTTTTCAAAAGAAGATAGACTAATGGCCAATGAACACATGAAAAAATGCTCCAAGTCTCTAATCACCAGGGAAATGCAAATTAAAACCACAATGAGGTATCAATTAACTCCAGTGAGAATGGCTTTTATCAAAAAGTCCCAAAATGTTGGCATGGATGTGGCAAAATAGGAACACTTATACATTGTTAGTGGGACTGCAAACTAATACTAAATACAACCTCTATGGAAAGTAGTAAAGTAGACCTACCATTTGATCCAGCACTCCCACTACTGGGTATTTACCCAAAGAAAAGAAAGACATTCTATAAAAGACACCTGCACTTGAATGTTTCTTGCAACACAATTCACAATTGCAAAGATGTGGAAACAACCCAAGTGCTCATCGATACATGAGTGGCTTAATACAATGTGGCATATGTATACCATGGAGTACTACTCAGCCATAAAATATGGTGAACTAATAGCTCTTGTATTAACCTGGATGGAGCTGAAGCCCATTCTTCTAAGTGAAGTACCACAAGAATAGAAAAACCAACACCACGTGTACTCACCATTAAATTGGAACTACTTGATCAACACCTATGTGCACACATGGAAATAACATTCACTGGAAATCAAGTAGGTGGGGCTGGGGCTAGGGCTGGGTAAAATGACACCTCATGGGTCTAATGCACACTATGTAGGGGATGGGCACAGAACAAAAGCAATTTATGTAACCAAATAATTTGTAAACCCGTAATATTCTGAAATAAATTTAGAAGTAAGACAAATAAAACACATATCTACACAGACACGTATCTATTTGTGGGTATATGTTTGTGGAAAATGTGTACTGTTTTAATTGTATAAGATAAATAAATATATATATTAAAATATTTGGATACTAAACCTAGTCATATTTTTCAGATTTTTATCTAGTTTGTGTTGTAACTGATATGCAAAGGGCTGAGACTTGGCTAAGATATGGCCGAAGTATATTTATTAATAAAAAAACCTATTATTTCATAAGTCTCTATAATTCTTATAAGGCTTGCATTTTATACAACAGAGCCAATTCTCTTTAGTAGCTGACATCATCAACTAAAGCATTAAACCTAATTTTTAAAAATAAGTTTTGTAAAGAAAAAAGTAAAATTATTACAGTATTTTTGCTAAGCTTTTATAACATCTCTGAAAAATTACCCAACACTCTTTATATGTTTGTATCATATTGTGTACATATGACGCATAGACATATTTGCACCATACATATGCAACAAACACACACCATGTGTGACAGGACATAATGTGTCACTGTGGCAGGGCAGTATGCCCACATGCTAAGGTGACTTCCAGAGAGAAAATCAGAGGTGAGTCTCTCCTTCTAACAAGCACACCTCCTTATCTGTGTAAATTAACATCTCCCCCTGCTCTGTGTGATTGCTAACTGTACAAAGTTGTAGAATTCTGGAGCTGTTTGCTTACGGAAAATTAATTCTGTAAATTCTGAATATATTTTAAAATATATCTGTGGCTCCTTTTCTCAAAACAGAAGCTTACATTGAAATTCAATATGTAAAAAAGAAATTCTTAGTGCCAAAGTTCAGAGGGAGCAGGAGAGATAGGAGATATACAGAGAACAACGTACCATGTGGGTGGTATATGTTTCGTACGCTCCTACCTAACTGGCTGCCTTTCAATGCCCCTTGCATGGCAGGTGCCCAAATGCCAGCTCTCTTGTAGGGCCGCTGTGAGTTCTTTCAGAGCAAGCTGCAAATGGCTTCCTCACAGCACTCTTCCTTAATGTGGGAAATTCGCTCCAGCTCAGATTCTTTGCCCTTTCCCAGATCCTGCATTTGGCAGCCTACCACACTCTCCTGCTTCTTGGTGCTCTCAGGCAGGCTACCAGCAAGACATCTCATGCCCAGCTAGTTTTCATTACCACTTAACCTACAGGGAAGTGACAGTCCTTACCGTGCCAAATCGTGGCATGCAGACAGCTTCATGCTGCTGCCTCTCTCTGCCCCGCTGGCCGCCTCCCGCTCTCTTTAACCTTTAGTCGTGCAGACAAAATAAATAGATCATAGTGTGTGGTACAAGCACATAGCCAGTGGGAAGTGGAGTATTTATCTCTCTTGGCTTTAGACATCCCGATTTCATTGCATATTGTTTTGAGACATCTTAAATTGGATTTTTAGGGAAGATTAAGTCCCACTCTTTCAACATGGAAGAAAGAAGCTGTGGTTTATTTCCCCTTTGAAGACTGTGGTCATTCTCCCTGATCTTCTACTTATGCTCATGAGGGAGAGGGAATCTGGACAGTGGATGGGTGTTGTAAAAATGATTTGGTTGCTTCTTTATAAGTTTTTAAGGGGATGTCTTTTCCGAAATTTGTGCACTTCATACCTTTTATTCCCCTTATTTCAGGACTTGACATTTTAATTCAATATTTTCAGAAAACCCTTTGAGAAAAGTATATTTCATATTTCTATATGAAATATTTTTCCTAATAGACAATACTCATAGAGATTTTCATGTTTATTTCATTTTTGATTGAGCCAAACAAAGGAGGACTTTGAGAAAGTAGATGCCATTTTTCTTAGGATAGAGCATTATATTAGTTGGTGTAGTGTTGGGGAGTAGAGTGTTGTGTGCATGTGTGTATGTGTATATTTATTTTAAGAATAGTGTATGCATTTAAGACTGTATTTACTTTGAAGAACAATCTGGGAAGCAAACAATAATTTTCATATCTGTAGAGAAATAAAACAATAGTCCAACATAATCACTGATAGGTTTTTTTTAAACAATGCTTTTAGGTTTTATGTGGATTTCACAGTTTTATGGCTCATCTGTTTGTTACATAGGTACAAAGGTACATCTTACTTTTCAAAAAAATTTACATATTCCACTATGCAATTCATGAAATAGCTATACTTTTCCATCATGATTTTACATAGCTATACTGTTGCTTTTTAACCAATTGCTCTTAATTAACTGAGAATACAAGCTTCACTCTATATAACATTTAAGGATCAATAAGGCTAGTTCTTTACTGTAAGTTATTCCATAAGTCATATTCTAAAACTATTTTAACCTTGTGGTCAATTTACCTTATTACATATGTATATAGTATATAAGGCTGTTTCTGTTAGAGCACAATAAGATATCATGGTAAGTTTTAAAACAAAGAACTTTTAATGAAGAAATTTATGCAGCAAAAAATGGAATTAGTCACCTAAAATATTGGTGACTATCAGGCAAAAGAAGCAAATCACTATTTCTTTTAGATAACTCTAGTGGCCCCAAACAAGAAAAACAATGCAAACCAAAACAGTACTGGATGTTCAATATGAAGAAATATAATTTAAGCAAAGCAAAACATATTTAGAAGGACTAGTATAAAGAAGGATTTTATATAAAAACCCTTATACTTTTAACTTTTCTTTTGTTAAAATGAATGTCAGAATATATTCAGACTCTGTACCCGAAAATTTAGGGAAAAAGAGAATTCTCATTGACGTGCATGTAAAAAAAAAAGACTTTTTTTCACAAACAGGATGTACAGTACCTAACTAGTAATTTTCAATCCTCCGCTTTCTATTTTTGCCAGCATCTATATAGAAATAAAAGCTGTCTCCCCCACAAACCTCCTTTTCCTTTCACACTCAGCCAGAAGCAAAGCATAATAAAACAGCCACCTCACTAGTTGACTGCGGTAAACTACAAAACCAAAAATGTTCAATTAAAGTGCCATTTTAAAACGGTAGGAAAATTTTCAAGAATATGTAGCTTATTGAGTAATGGTTTATTTACTTATTATTTTAATAAAATTACTTCATTTGGTTTATGTAGTTTGATTATATAGAACAACTAGGGTTTGATCACATTACTGAAATTTTAATAAGCTTAGCCTCATTATTTTCTTGGTAGGCAAAAGAAAAATAGATTTTTCCTCTCTTAAAAGCCTTTATGGCTTGAATATCAACTATTTCCTTTGAAAAATGAATAACAGAGGTTTATGATTCATAGAACTTCAACTATATATTTAGGTCACAATCTTACATTTTCCTGTGGTATATCTTCACAGGAATTGGACCACCTGAAATATTCTCCTTGCCATAGAAAATTGTATAAAGTAAATAAAGAAACATTTTATAATTCTTTATTCAATGGTTATTAAAGTCAGTTGATCAACCAGTTTATAATACTATACTGTGGATCAAAAATAAATGAGGTAGTCCTAGCACTCTGGGAGGTCGCAGCAGGAGGATGGCTTGAAGTTAGGAGTTCGAGACCACCCTCAGCAAAAGCAAGACTCTGACTCTACTAAAAATAGAAAAATATTAGCTGGACAACTAAAAATATATAGAAAAAATTAGTCAGGCGTGGTGGCTCATGCCTATAGTCCCAGCTACTAGGGAGGCTAAGGCAGAAGGATTGCTTGAGCCCAGGAGTTTGAGGTTTCTGTGAGCTAGACTGATGCCACAGCACTCTAGCCTGGGCAACAGAGTGAGACTCTGTCTCAAATAAATAAATAAATAAATGAGAAGTATTGGGCTTAATTGTCAATGATGCCTGGTCTTAGACAAGTCATTTAGACATTTAAGAGCTCAGGTATTATTCTAAAATATATGTGTATTGTAATATATAGCTTATAGAGATGTTTTCTGAATAATATAATATTATATAACTCGAACACTTTTATAATTGAATATGCATGTATTAATATTTTATGCAAAACGTTATGCTAGGCAGTACTGTGTTATAACAATTGGCTTTACTTGACACTGATCTCCCCAGATCCTTCAACTAGTTATTACATTTAGTATGCATTTTCTTGATAATAATTAAGATATTTATAAATGAGAAGCTCAGATACCAATATATCATATTGGGTATCCTAGTAGCTCTATAAATACTGGTATGTTTTTTCTCTACCCATCTTTTATCTTTGACAGCCTTGAAAATATTTGGTTATCTGTTATGTTACATCTTGCTTTTTTAAAAATTGATTTTTTTGCCCTAGTCATAGCATTACACTATTTTTTCAGGACAAATGATAATAACTTTCCTTGTGCTGTGTTCTTTGACAAAAATAGTCAAGCCAGGAACATCAACACAAGGATCAGAATACTCATAAGCCAAACTGTATGTAATTAAATCAAGAATGATATACCTTTTGTATATTATTAGAGAGCATTAGAAAGGTTAAAACCACTTTTGAGAAGTTTCTTGAGAAATGGATAAGATTTTGAGAAATGGTGTTTGGAAGATGTTTGGAGTAGAAGAGGTATCTCATACATGTAACAATTTGTGTGTAAGAGTGTTTTATGAAAGCAACCAGCATCCTAGTTTTGTTCAAAAATACATTACATACATGAGAAGAATGCAGAACAGTAATTTGACTTAGAAGATCAAGTTTATATTAATACTTCCTTGGTAGACATTAGACATCAAATGTTCTGGGCAGGCAGGTAAGTATTAAGAAAATTTTGGCAGTGGAACAGAACCGAGAACCCAGATATAAAACCATTCTCATAAAGTCAACTAATCTTCAACAAAGCAGACAAAAACATACACTGGGGAAAAGAATCCTTATTCAAAAAATGGTGCTGGAAAAACTGGATAGCTACATGTAGAAGACTGAAACAGGACCCACACTTTTCACCTCTCACAAAAATCAATTCATGCTGGGTAACAGACTTGAACCTTAAGTGTGAAACTATTAGAATTCTAGAGGAAAACATTGGAAATACCCTTCTAGAGATTGGCCTAAGCAAAGAATTTATGAAGAAGACCCCAAAGGCAATCATAGCAGCAACAAAAATAAATAAATGGGACCTGACCAAATTAAAAATTTAATATTATTTATATAATATTAAATATAATATTATATAACTTAAACACTTTTATAATTGAATATACATGTATTAATATTTTGTGCAAAACATTATGCTAGGCAGTACTGTGTTATAACAATTGGCTTTCCTTGACACTGATCTCCCCTGATTCTTCATCTACCCAATGGCCCTAGGACAGGGAAATAAAATCTGACTAATCACTACAAAAACCCATACATGCTCAAGTTTATATATCTATTGCCTCTGCCATAAAAGAATGTCTTCTACCACTCTACTTCCCTTGTCCTATAAGATTACATCATATTGATAGAACCTAAATAATTTCTGAAACCCTACTGGCAAAAGCACCTAGAATCAACCTAAGTGCCCATCAATTCATAAGTGGATTAATAAAATGTAGTGTGTGTGTGTGTGTATACACACATGTACACCATGCAGCATTACTCAGCCATAAAAAGGAATGAATTAATGTTTTTTGCAGCAATTTGAATGGAACTACAGTCCATTATTCTAAGCAAAATATTTCAAGAATAAAAAAACACAACATGTACTCTCTAATAATTTGGAAACAATAGATGGACACACATGGACACAGAGAGGTAAGTAAAAATCATTGGAAATCAAGAAGCGGGGAGCAGGGAGGAGGAAAGGGTTAAAAACCTATCTATGAAGTATATTGAACACTTTCAAATGATGGGCACACTTATAGCCCTGACTTAAGCATTATAAAAGTTATCCATGTAAAAAAATCATCTGTACCCCCTTAATATTTTGAAATAAAAAAGAGATGATTGGGTGCCAAAATGAAGAAGCAGTTAGTGAAGACCTCTGAGTAGAGAATATCAACAATAAAGGTACAGTGAGATGGATAAAGAGTCTAAAACCTCTCTAGGGAAAATGACAGTTTTAGGAAATGAGGGATGAGCATTTTTACCCAGGCTGAGAAGAACCAGCAATAGATGAGAGAGACCAAAGCTTTAAAAGTTAGGGACTATTCCATCAGGAGAGTGACAGAAAGTTGAGATTGTGAGCAAAGGCATAGAGGACAACCTTGAGAAGTGGCAGTTCTTCCCCTAAGAGAAATGAAGGAATAAAAGTTAACACAGAACACTTTGAAGATAGCAAGGGGAGAATTTGAGAAAACTCATTTTGGAAGGTACTCACTTTTTGTTTTCCACTAAAGAAGAATATAAGCCTGTCCCCAAAAGCATGGGTGATTGGGCAAGAATGAGACTGGGGACCAGAGGATAACAGGAAAATTCTGGAATAGGAACATGAGGAAAGTGGAAAGATGCCAAGAAGAGAGGATACAAAGATTCTGGAATAGTCCTGGAGTTCAAGTTTAGTTTGATACCATCATTTTGAAGTAGAACGGACCAACTTATTAAAGGTAGGAAGTCGGGACCAGGGTCAGAAAAGCAGTCAGTAGGGTCCATTCAGGTTTAAGAGTATGTACAATTTTTATTGTTTAGCATCAAAATTGACAATGATATGAGTGACTGTGGAGTCAAGATAGAATAGGGAGTTTTGAGGGGCTGCAATTGTGCTGACAGACAGACTAGAATGAAAGAATGGAATCAAGGAAACTGGGTTATTATGGGAGGAAAATATAAGATAGCAAGTTGCTTTGTGAGGGGAAATTGGCAAGTTTGTGATTTTATAGGTAGGGTAGTTTTGAGTGAGAATTTTATGTGTGTTTATCTGGAGCAAAGTGGAGAATCAAATGATTATTAGGGTTGACAAGGTCCAGGATCTATGAAAGAATATGTTTATTGTATCACCAATATAATTGTTGAAGCCATTCAAATAATGGCTAAGGCTGTGGTGAGGAAAACAAAGGAGATTCAGATGGGAAGAAGGTGTCTACCAAGTTTTATATTCTGGTGACAGGAATGTGGAGGAACATCCATAATACATGACAATGATATAATAATGAGAAAAATATTAACTATAATAATAACACTAATAGCTATCATGCCTTCATTTTACTGTATGGTATTAAGGTACAGAGGTCCGAAGTGTTTTACAAACATTAACTTGTTCATTTATTTCTATGTCACTGTGAGGTGAGCATTATTATCCCTATTTCATAGGAGAAGTAACCGAAACTCAAAGAGATTATTTTCAGTCAACAAATGATAAATAAGTTATTTTGTCAATAACCTTACTACAAATATTATATTTTATGGTAGGCACTGAGTATTAGAGTCCATTCTAATAAGAAGAAGTTGCTCAAGCCACTGGTGAATAGTAAAGCGGAGATTTGAATTTGAATTTGAATTTGATTGTAAAGCTTGATTTGTGAAAGGAAGCAAGGAGTACCTCCCTTCACTGTTAATCTAGGAAGTAGTTTCAGTTGAAGGAAAGAAAGAAAGAGAAAAAGTATGTGTTAGGGAAAGGCACATTTAAATTATATGTTAGAAGAGATGCCATTTGAAGAAAGCATTGAGCACTTTGTGTTAGCCTATGTATAAGATGGCCGCCATCACTTCCTCCCTCCTCACACATACATGCCATTCTCTCATTGAGAGATTGAAGCTATTCTTTCACTTCTTTAAATCTGGGCTGGCCTGTGACTGTTTGACCCAATACACAATGGTGGAAGTGACACTAGAAGGCTTTTGAGGTGAGGTCCTAAGAAGTGTTTCAGCTTTACCCCAGGACTCCTGGAATGCCTGTTATGGGAAAAGCCAGCTGCTAAGTCTCACTTACACTGAGACTGCCATTCAGTGAGGAAGTCCAACTAGCCATGTGGCGAGGTCCATGGAGAAGGAGTTCAAACTTGCCCTGAGCTATTCCAGGCATCCCAGCCCCAGCACCAAACATGTGAGTGAAGAAGCCTTCAGATGACTCCAGCTTCAGCCTGCGTCTGCATGAGAAATCCTGAGCAGGAACTGCCTGGATGTGCCTGTCAGCTGCCAAAACCATGAGAGAAAATACTAGATCGATGCTTTAGGCTCCTCAGTTTGGAGGCAGCAATGGCTAAGTGGAACAGACTTCAAAATTGTTTTGAAAGTTTGTTCAGAGATAGGGAACTCTGTCAGAAGGATCCTCAAATAGTATGAAAAAAGAGTTGGGATTTAGCTAATGTGTTCTCATAGGAATTATTGCCAATCAATTTACTTATTAAGCTCAAAAAAATAAAGCATGTAGGAAATGTAGTCCCTAGTTTCTAGGTTCTGGATGGGCATGAAAATGAACAACAACCAGTGGACTGGGAGAAAGGATAGCATCAGATTTACATTTCAAAATGTTCACTCTGGTTGATTTGTGAAGGTAAAAAAAAAGACAGCAAAAAGGAAATCTCAGTCTGGATGATAAATAAGCTAAAATAAATAGATAGATAATTGAACTACAATGGTCATGTTAGAAATGGAAAAAGTTTGACAGAAATTTAGAACAAATAATAGGCAAATTTTAAAGATGATTGTTCTTCATGCCATAATTCTATGCATTATAAAATTCTACAGGTTTCTACAGATTCTTCATTATTCTACTTTTTTCCCTCAATTAAGCTTAACTGAAAGGAAACATTCTAAAGATAATAAATATTCTATAAATTATCAGAGAAGGCAAATAATTCCTTTTATTACTTAGTGATATTTGAATGTTGTAATACAATTAAAAACTAAATCACACAGAAATGTCATATTATTAAAAATTTTACTAGCCTTGTAGAACATAAATACCTGCATCTCATGTCAAAAAAGTGAGTAAAATCCATTTAGCACTTTAGATTTAGATTATCTGCCTGCCACCCAATTAAAGAGAGAATTATATCTTTATATTTCCATTTTGCAAATAATCTATACAATAATTCCTAAGAGTTTGTCTTTATGGAATAAAGTAATAAAACAAAAGTATTGTTGCATGGGAATTTTACTATTAAATCATTAAATGTATCTTTCAGTATGTATTTACCCCTAAAAAATTGATACAAGCAATAGAATTGAAGCCTCTATGAATAGTTTATATTATGTGACTAAGTATGAGAATGGACATATTCTGCTCTATTCCAGCATTTTTATTTTACACATATTAAAGAATTTAAAGTAAAAGATTGCAAATGAAGCCATCCTTCTAATTTTAGAGGACTAGAATGCCCTTCTACAGCATTTTGAAGTCCCAGGTTGGCACATTCTCTTCTCCATCTTATATTCACTTTTTCCCTTATAGATCAATACCAGAGAGATCTGGTGATGAGAAATACTTATTGTGATAAGGTCTAGGACAGAATGAAACTTGCAACCTCCAAATGACCTCCTTATGCATTAATATCAGAATTTCAATGAACAGAGTCTCATTTATTTATTAAAATGTTCTTAGGTAATTACAATAAAAATAGAATTCCTGTCATGCCATTAAACAGAAGGCTCCTGAGAGTAGGAAGAGCTTTACTGAGGGAAAAGGGAATGGAATAGAGTTGATGGGGGAACTCGGGCAGCAAAAGCAATTTTAATTTCCTTCATAATTTTATTACTTGCTATGGGATATCATAAGGTAGAATGGCACACCATGACTCTTCAGGGGCAGGTATTTTTAGGAGTAACAAGTTGTGATAGGTCAATGTAGAATTACAAGTTTGGCAGTTATGTGTGATAGGCAGACCCCAGAGGCTAGATCTATAATCTAAATATAAACAATGAGAGAGATGAGTAAGAAACTCTGACACCTCAGGGGTTTAACACTACAACACATGCTGCATGTAGAATTCAGGTCAAGCTACTCTCCAGGTTCCTTCTCCACATGTGTCAGAAATCCAGGTTTTTCCCATCCCATGGCTTAAAGATCTCATCATTTGACTGCACGATTACCGTGGCAGAGGAAGAGAGAATGTGGAGAACTCTCAATTGCCCTACATCACCTCTTGGGGACACACTGGATTTCCATTCACAGCTCATAACACATGGGTCATTTCTGAGTTTGTGCTTTTGATTGCTTTTTTTCCCTGACAATGGGATTTTCTTTCCTTGCCATTTTTTCTCATGAATTTTAATTGAACACTAAATATCATACGTATAACAGTAAATACTGATATAAATAATATGTGTGCTTGGAAATGGGCACTATTTTTGTTCCGTCAGGCTATCGTAAAGGAGTTAAGTCAATGTTGTGAGAGATTGAGCTGGATTTGGGTTTTGCTGTTGCTATGGTTACCACCCGTGCACCACAGGCTTTCAATTCCTCTGGGATTGGTTTGTGTCTAAGGTTGGGCCGAGTGTGCCGGGGTTTTTTCTCAGTGTCCTGGATCTACTCTTAGTTTTCAGTGGTCCCCGCATACCCATGCCAGAGACGGAGTTGTTCAGAACATCCTTGCGCTTCCCCCCGCTGCTGTCACCTGCTACTCTGATCTTCCCAGGCTGGTGGCGGAGAGCTTACAGTTATCCAGGTCCAGTGCCAGTCTTAGGAAAGCCCTCCCTGTGTCCCTGGGCTTTGTAGGTGAGAACTTTTCAATATACCTGCCCTTCTACTTATGGCAGCCAAGCTCTGCCTTGTGTCTGTGGTGTGTCTTAGTGGGAGAGTGGTCCCTGCCCCGACCCTAATAGTAAGAGACCTCTAATACTATTGATATAGAACATGGACTGTTCTCTTTCCTTCTCCCAAGAGAATTGGGCTTTGATGCTTCTGCTCTTCCCCAGCTGAAATGGGTCTTCACCTCATCCTGGAGGGAAGAGGGTTGGATCTCCCACCCTGAGTGGCTTGAGGCTTAGTTCTACGTTTGGGGATGGTGTGTGTCAGGGGACAGGGCTTTCTGCCTTCCTGTAGCAGTAGACATTTCTCTCCTGCTCCTCTATATCACTGATGGAAGCTTTCTTGAGGTTCTACTCCATCCTCAATCTTTCTCATGGGCACTAAATGAACGTTTATGGAAAAGAGCCAGCAACTGAGTGCAAACTCCTCATGGATCTGAGGCTCTCAGTGGTTCCCTGTTGCTGTGATAGCCCACAAGAGGCTTTGTAGCCAGGCATTTAATTTTAGCTGATTTGCTGTTCCTGGCTGATGCTGGCTAACCCCTCTCGCTTCTATGCTCTGACACAGGTGAGCTTATCTGCACGTACTGCCTCTCTTTTGAGGTGCCTGCCCTTTCTTTGTTGTCCCCTAATCTCAGATCTCTGATAAGATCAAAAAAACTTCTGACTTTATAGTTTGTGTGTATTTTTTCCTCCTCATTGTTAGTGTAAGAGTAATTAACGGATGCTCTTTCCAAGTTTCTACTTTCTGGGCAAAAATAGAATTCTTCCAAGCATTACTTTTTAATTGAATATTTTGAAATCTTACATATATTTAAGAAATTCAACACAGGCTAACATACAAATCTTAAAATAAGTGGCTACTCATAGAGTTTTGGGGGAAAACCTAAACCTTGGAGTTTCTTGGCAAGCTCCCTGTTCACTTACTGCCTGGCCTGCACATTGCTATACATTGCTCATTTTCCTCTGTTCCAGTCTTGTCCTCCTGGTTCACATCATGTCCCACCACTTACTTATGGAAATTCACAGCTAGGTAGAATCTCAACATATTCATGATAATGTGGCCCACTGACCCTGGACCCTGTAGAAGAAATCTCTCTAAGAAGTAACTTCTTCCCAGTGTTACTGACAACAGGCTTGTCAACTACCTTAAAGAGTATTCACTTTCATCCGCAAGAATGTCTTCTGCTCCTGTGAGGAAAATTGCAATACTACTAAAATCCATTTTCCAAAGTCTGGTTGGTTTATTTTTAAGCCATGTATGTAATACCATTTTGAAAACAAAGCTACTTTATGTTTTCTTGTTAATGCCTAATGTTCCAGTTCTTTTCACAATCTTTCCTCCATCTCAGGGTAATGAGAAGATAGAGCCTACATCTACCTCTGACAGTAATTCAATCTAAACAATTCATCTTCTGTATGATAGCACTGGGACAATAACAAACGCCACATGCACACAAGCTCCTATGTAAACACAAACACTCATACATATATTCCACCTTAATTAAAATCCAACAATTAAAAAATTTTAGGAGATATATATATGTGTATATACACATAGATATATATTAATATATCAACAAAACCCAAATCTAACCTCTAGGACACAATTTTGATTAAAATTCACATATTTTATTTTTTTCCAAAAAACTAAAATCTTGGTCAGAAGTTTCATTTGCATTTCATCATTTAACTTTCCTTAGAATCTGCCTTAGAGTTACATAATTTAAGAGGCTCACTAATGCAGCCTGTACCATACTCTCCATACTTTGATAAAAGAGTCCTGTGTTACAAAGGCAAATCAGAATTCCAAATTAAAGGGGATATTTACATAGTTTTTTTACAAAATTAAATTCTGCCTTCAAACAGAGCTGCATTGCATTTCTGCCAAGGTTAAAATTGAAATAATTTATTTTGATCTACTGTTTGTAAGAGAAAACAGTATTAGGGAAGTTTTTAGACTATAATGAAAAAATGAGATCTATGGAGTCTATTTTTCTCCAAAATTACATTGTATTTGGCACTTCTGAGTTGTAACCTCTTCGTGTAATCACCTTTTCCATTTTCTCACATTGACACTTCTAAGAATCAAGCCATAACTCTGTTCTCACACCTTCATCACAAATTACAGTAAAAGTTCTGTCATGGTGAGAATTCCCATACCGAGATGAACTATGGCATTTCATGGCCTGAAGAAAGCGCACTTTCAAAATCTTCTGGGAAGATGTTATAAAATATGTTTCTTGGGAGACAGAGAAGCAGGATTATTTTGCATTCTGGATTTACAGCATTATGTATATGTGTTAACTTTAGACAGCAGTTAAACAAGACCTATTTTTCAAAGAATTTTCATAGTATAATGAAATATGAGGTTATGAGGAAAACACTGTAATACATAATTTGTATAATTGTGGAATATTTCAAACATACAGAAAATAAAGAAAATAGTACACCAAACCCTTTGTCATTACACTGAGATTTAAAAGATGTTACTATTTTAAAATGTTTCCTTCATACCTTTTTTTTTAATTTTAAGAAAATAAATTCATAATAGTGCAATGCCAGCATAGTCTTTTTCCCAGTGTCTACATAAATGCCAATCTGAAGTTGTCTAAATGAATGTTTTTGTATCTCTACTATATATGTAGATATGCATAAAATGTACATAATATTATTTTTCATAATTAAATTTCATATTAATGGCAACTTATACTTCCCATCACTTTACAAATTATTTTTAAGATTAAACCTAATGTTTTAAGTTTCATCCATGTTGATACAAGTAAAAGTGTTTTTATTAATCTTAACTGCTGTAGAGTATTGCAAGCATGAAAAAATAATTGATACATTCATTTATTATGAGTTATATTTATTATAATTTTTTACTGTTATAATCCCTGCTAAGTTAATCTTTGTAAATATCTCAAGCACAAGAGTGAGAATGACTCAAAGGTAAACATTTTAAAGTACAATTGCTAGTAATAGGCACATTTTAGGTGCAGTAAACATTATTAAAATATTAAAATATATTAAAATATACTTCATCTAAAATATGTGGCCCAATTTTTGCTCTCATCAATTGTGCACAGGAGTTTCTACTTCCTTACATCTGTGCCAGTGTTTGCTGAACCCAGACAATTTTTGCCAATCTGTGGATAGAAAGATGGTGCCTTATTGCTGTTTTAATTAATTTGATTGCTAGTGAGATTGAACATCTTTTTAAATATCTGTTATTCATCTGGTGAATTGCCTGCCTATAAACTTTGTCTATTTTTAAATTGGGTGCTTATCTAATTATTATTCATTTAAAGCCATTTTTATATTCTGGATGCTAATCTTCAGTTGGTTATATTACTTGCAAAATGACAGGATCAATATGTTGCCATTAAGATACAATTTAATAATGCATAGCAATAGTATATATATTTATTCATAAGCACATATGTGGTAACCATATAAAATCATCTGGGATTTATTTAGATACTAAGTTCAGTAAAATATTAGGTTATTAAGTGTGGAATATCTGATTTCCTTAAGTACTACATTTGGCAGTTGATATCTCTGACATTTCACTTTGACTTCTTGTGTTTGTTTTCTTTTATTGTGAAGGTACATCATTCTTTCAAACATGTTTTGACTTGTGATTATCTTTCAAATTGTTTTAGGACAATTTTTGTGAAACCATGGATAAGTCAAAAATTCATGTTATTTTAGAATATGAGTTCTGTCGTGGAACCAATGCAGCGCAGACAGCTAGAAATATCAACAAAGTGTTCGAGAAGGATGTGGCTAATGAACACATAGGGCATCAATGGTTTGAGAAGTTCCATTCTAGTGATTTTAATCTTGAAATTGAGCCATGTGGGTGACCTGAAACCAAGGTGGATAATAATGAGCTGAAAGCTGTAGTGGAAGCGAATCCATCTCAACCTATGGGTGAATCAGCAGCAAGGTTTGAAGTTACTATCCCAACAATATTGGATCATTTGAAAGAAATTAGCAAGATAAAGAAGCTGGATAGATGGGTTCTGCATGAATTAAATGGTTGTCAGAAGAGAAATCAATTTCGAAGCTTGCCTTTCTTTGCTGTCACAGCATAAAGGCAAACCATTTCTACACCATATTATTACATGTGATGAAATATGGATTCTTTTTGACAATTGCAAGTGTTTGGCACAATGGTTGGATAAAGATGAAGTGCTGAAACATAGTCCAAAACTGAATATTCATCAAAAAAAGCTGATGTCTGTTTAGTGATCCGGTGCTGGTATTATCCACTATGGCTCCATGAAACCTGCACAATCAAATACAGCAGATGTCTCCTGCAACCACAAAATGATGGGGGTGCTTGTGATTAAGCAGCCAAGATTGATCACGAAGACAGGCCAATCTTGCAAGACCACATTTCGCACAAACAACTCTGCTCGAACTACAGAGGCTGGACTTGGAAACTCTCTGTCATCCACTGTATTCACCAGACCTTGCACCAACTGACTACCACTGCTTCCAGGCTTTGGATCAATTTATGCAAGGAAAAATATGTAATTCTCAACAAGCTGTGGAAAATGCCTTATGGAATTGCGTACCACTCGCTCTCCAGGCTTCCTCAGTGCTGGTATAAGCAAGCTATTGTTAAGATGGCAAAACTGTGTTGATGTTTAAGCATATACTTTGATTAATTGTATTGCTTCTTGTTTGAGATATAATAAACTAAACTTTTGATTTGAAATCGGACATTTCATATTTAATGACCTAAAATACTTATTTGGAGTTTGGGAAGAAGGTTGTGCTGACTACTATTTTGTTATAATTAATTTTCTTAAAAATAAAAGAGAGGAATGAAGCAAACATTAAAAATATTAAATCTTTTAAATGTATGGCTTTTCATTTGCTTTTCCCTGTCATTTCAGATAAACAAAATGTTATTATATATAAATTATTCAGTATTTACATTCTATTCTGTGTTCTTTTGACTAATTTAAGAAATCTTATTCTATTCTGATTTTTTTTTTTTTTTTTTTTGAGATAGAGTCTCAATCTGTTGCACAGCCTAGAGGGCTGTGGCATCAGCCTAACTCACAACAACCTCAAACTCCTGGGCTCAAGCAATCCTCCTGCCTCAGCCTCCCAAGTAGCTTGGACTACAGGTGCTCACCACAATGCCTGGTGAATTTTTTGTTTCTATTTTTAGTTGCCAGGCTAATTTTTTCTATTTTTAGTAGAGATAGGACCTCACTCTTGCTCAGGCTGGTCTCAAACTCTTGACCTCAAGAGATCCTCCCACTTCAACCTCCCAGAGTGCTAGGATTACAGGCATGAGCCACTGTACCCAGCCTTTATTCTGATAATTTTAGAGTTAAATATTTTTTACTAAAATGTTTATAGCAATGCTTGTCATATTTAGAGATATAATCTATAAAAATTTAAAACTTTTATTTGTAACTTTATGGAAATAATTTCAAACTTATAGACAAGTTGCAGAAAAGTATATATGTCACCCAGATTCCCCAGCTGTTAATATTTGGCAATTTGTTCTATCAATTTCTCTGTTCATTTGAGAGGAAATTGTCTTTTGTCCCTTAATACTTCAGTAATTAATTTCTAAGGAAAATGGCATTATCTTATTTAACCACAAGAAAACAATTGAAATCTGAAATTAATATTGAAATAGTATAATTTTCTAAGTACAGTATTATGCTTTATAACATATTGTCAACAACTGTCCCAATATTTGTCCCAATAATGTGCTTTATAGAATTGTTCCAATAAAAAACTAGGGTATGGTCCCAGTTTTTTGGTCAACCCCCAATCTAGATGTTGCTGTGAAGATATTTTTAGGATGTGATTAGTATTTAAATCAGTAGAGTGAGTAAAGCAAATTATCCTCTATCTTGTGATTGACCCATGTAATTATTTAAAGGCCTTAAAAGCAAAGACTGAGGTACCCTGAAGAAGAAGGATTTCCAACTTCAGACCACACCACAAAAATTTAACCTGAGTTTCCAGCCTTTGGGCACAGACTGCAGCATCACTCTTGCCTGAATTTCCAACCTGCCAGTTTGCCTTGCAGATTTAAGACTTGCCAGTCCCCACAATTGCATGGGCCAATTCCTTACAATAAATCTCTCTCTAAATATATATCCTGTTGGTTCTGTTTCTCTGAAAAACCTAGACTAATACATATATTTGGTTAATTTTTCAAAGGAATGAATTTTAATTTAATAACTACTTATACTCTTTTTCTAATATCTACATCATGGTTTTCTGGTTCACACTGTATTTCATTGGGCTTTCTATTGTATTACTTTGTATTCCTTGCCCTCTGCCCAAGCATTTTGAATTTAAAAATTAATTTATATATTTTCATTCATTCACTTTTATTGATATAAATGTTTGTGGCTATGAATGCATCTCCTCATTGATTTAATACAGCCTACAGTTTGGGATATGTAGTGTTTCATTCATTGCTTTTTAGAGATTGTGTCATTTCAATTTGTATTTCCCCCATCACTCAAAAATTGTTTAATACAGTTGTAATGTCTAAATAGAAATCTTTTTAAAATTTTGTCTATAATTTCTATTTAGAATGCATTGTGATTGGAAGCTCTATTTGTAATACTTCTACACTTATTCAGTATCTCCCATCTCCTATGGGATGGGAGAAAAAGTTGCATTGTCAAGTATCAGAACATGACTTTTATATTTATCCAAGATATTTATTTTGTTGATTGCATTGTATAGGTGTTCTATATCCATATATATAGTATTTGTCTATTTTATCTGTCATTTACTGAGAGTGGTATATTAAATTTCCTTGTTAGTGTGCTTCAGTTATCTTTTCTTGCATCTATTGACACATTTCTGATTATACAGGTCCTTGCTGTGTTATTTCGGGCATAAATATTTATAACATTAATATTTACTTTGTTTGATATCAGAATCACTTGCCCTTGTCATTATTTTTATTTGCCATATATACCTTTGCTCACACCTTTATTTCCGGATTTCTTGCATTTTGTTTTGGGTATGTTTCTTACATGCAATATATAACCAAGTCTTGTCTTTTGAAACAAATTGCAAACTTTATTTTCTGTAATAGAGTTAATCCCATTTACAGTTATGGTAAATGTTCCACATATCCTAATACACTGTGTGAAAAAATTTATGTTCATTAGATATAGATTATTAATTATGTTGCTCATATTGTTTATAACTTTATTAATTTTTGTCACTTGCATTAATTACTCCAGTACAATGTGCAATATGTTAGATTTTGCGCTTAAAGTTGTTACATAACTTCAAGCAAGGTCAGAACTCTTGCATGTCCCTTGTAAACTTTCTCCATTATATAATCATCTTCCTTATTACTAATAACCATATTTGCCTTAATGTAAACTTTTATTGCTAGTAAAATACTTATATCAACTTCTTTATTTATATTTTTCTCATATATTTATATTTCATTACCTTTAGTGTTTCTGAGAGCTATACTTTTGGCATGCCATGTTTTGAAGATATTGTTTACATTATCATTTATATTCAAACTTATAAAGATGATATTTGATAATTCTTCTAGTATTTTGACAATTTTAACTTTTACATATAGTTCTTCAATTCATTCGAAGTTGACCTCAATTATTTTTCCATATCATCATGTCATAGCAGTTCTTCACACCACTTATTAAATAATCTGCCCTTTTCTCAAATTTTGCTGTTCTCCTTTTATAATTTATCTAACACCCATACATACAAAGGTCTTATATATATATGGGCCTAATTTGAGGTACTTTGTTTGTATACCTGTCTTATTCTTCTTTGTATTATAGCATTGTTGTTTTTCTAACTTTATAACACATCATAACATTTTAAAGATCTAATCTCTTGTTATTGTTTTATACTTTTTGTAAACATAGGCAGTTATTTTTAATTTATACTATATTTTGTTGAGTTGTCAGAGGTGTTTGCACATGAAGAGTCTTCAGATTATTTTATATTACTACCTTGCCATAATCAAACATCTTCATAATTATTTTAGGATTTTCTGCACTAAGCTGAAGAAAAGATCACTTTTTAAAAATCTTATAGCTACTATAGAAAACCAGTGTTTTAATGTATATATCTTTGGAAACAGTTCTATAGATCAACCTCACAGATGCATAAGTCTTAAATAAAATATTAGCAAATGGAATCCATGTGTGGTATTAAAGATTAATATTCCATAACCAAATTGGGTTTAGTTTAGCATGCAAGGGTGATTTCATATTAGGAAATCCATTTATGTAATTCATTACATTAATTCATTAATGAGAAAAATATATGACTACTTCAATAGAATCTAAAAATGTATTTTGATAAAATTCAACATCCACTACTGATGAACAGAAAATTTACCTCCAAAAAATAAATAAATAAAACAAAATTCTCTTAATATAATAGATAACATTCTTGATATTAAATAAATATAAAAATATTATAAGTCACATTAATATTTGGAGAAAAACCTACATCTTAAAGGTCTATATTTATCGAACATTTTGTGAAGGATCTTACTGGTGAAGCACAATAAGAGATTAAATAATGTATCATTGTTTGCAAATAATATGCTTCTTTACACAGTAAATCCAAGAAATAAATCAACAAGACAAAATAGTAACACAAACAACAAAATTCAGTAATATAGACAAATTTGAGATTAATATACATAAATGAAATACAATATGTCAATATAAATTAGCTGCAAAGTATGTAAAAATCTACAAACAAAGGGATATTATGTATCATTATATCATTTGAAGTGCCTATTAAAATCACTTACATCAAAATGGTTCCAAAAAAGACAAGGAAGAATAAATTAATAGAACATACTGTAGAATTAGGAAGCAGAATTTAAAATATGTTAAATGAGACATTTCAAATTGGTGACCAAGAAAGAAATTAATCGACAAATTTCATTGTGTTAGTATGATATTCTTAAAGAAGCTAGATCCCTACTTCACAAAATACATATAAAAAATTAATTTTTTTGGATTGTGGATTTAATTTTTATTCCTTTTCTTGAGACAGAGTCTTGCTATGTTGCCCAGGCGGGTCTCAAAATCTTGGGCTCACGTGATCCTCCCACCTCAGCCTCCTGAATTTTAGCTGTGACTAATCGTATGTACCACCATGACTGGCAGATTATGGATTTAAATGTTAGAGATAATAACACACAACATAGAAATACAAGAATTTTTATGTTATTTGATGGACAAATATTTTCTTCACATGATACTTTAGCAATAAACCATAATGAAAAAGAAATGCATGTGTATCTAAAAATATAAAACTTTTTATACATCATAAACAAAGTAAAAATATAAATGGTGCAAGAGGAAAATATTTAGCATTTATAAGATTAATAGATACCTAAATTCATGGATATAGTAACATTTTCACAAAAAATAAAATGATTACTAATATAATTTTTATGAGGATATCTTTCCTTGTGATGATTTTTCTTAAATCCGTGGTAACTCTTGGCTTACCAAAAATTGAGAAAAGATGAGTATTTCCTCAACTCAAATGAGAATCCCTGTTCTCTTTATCATAAAAGCAGGATCCATCTTTAAAATTCTACCCCATGTGTGTGTGAGTGTGTAAGAGTGTTTGCATGGAGATAATGTTATAGGCACGTGAATGAGTAGGTTGTGCAGGTAACTTGTTGCCTGGTGTTTGGGCTCAATCTACCTGTTAAACATACACTCTTTTGCCCACCTCTACTTCCAAAGCTAAATAACCTACTTTGGCTCTCTTGGGTTGGAACTTCCATTTCAGAAACTGGACTTTGAAGGTTTGTTCTGGGGCCAAATGCCAGGGTCTACTGCTCCTGAGTCTTTTCCTCTATGAAGATTTCCAATCATGTCAGGCTCTGTCGGCATCTTTTATAAGTACCACCAACATAGCCAGAAGTTCTACTTAAGCAGATTGTTTCACTTAGAAAGTTGCTCTTAGGGTTGTAGCCTCAGATAATGTAGAATGTGACTCTGGTACCCTTCTCAGACTATTTACAAAGGAATCTCCCAATGGACTCAGCTATTCAGATTCTAGTTTTTAAATCAGTCACTCTTATGATTGCCCCAGTGGCTTCTGTCTTCTCCAGAAATTTCCTTTGTGCTGGACATTTCCCCGAGGTTCTGTAGTGGGAAATTTCTTGAGTAGTGGATTTATATTTTAAGTATATTTTAATATAGTTTGCTCTGCTCTGTTTTCTTCTTCAATCTTATAAATTTGTCCCATATTTCAGAAATGCCTCAAAATATATAATGCACTGATAGAAGATTACCTTGCTCTGGATGTTTCACATATATATGTGTGTGTGTGTGTGTGTGTATGTGTATATATATATATGTATGTGTGTGTGTGTATGTGTATGTATATACACACACATGATATAAATATACACACACTATATATATGCTCATTTATGACTATAATTTGATTTTGTGATGGCTCTGCTCTGATTATCTTTTTTTATTACAACTATATTTGTTTATTTATTGTTTCTGACCCCTACTAAACAGTGAATTTTCTCAGAGCTAGGACCTTTTCAGTCTTTCTCATGGCTGTATCTTTTGCACTTAAAACAATGCCAGGCACACAGAAGATACCCGCTCAATACATATTATTCATTACCAAAATGTACAACTGGAAAAATGATGAAATTGGGGAAAAAGCACAGGTGTGCATGGCTCAGGCCTGATTTCTTGACTTGCTCTCTATGTTGCTGCTTGTTGTGCACTGACAAGGACCAGAGCTTATCTCTGCTTCCCAGCCCCCAAGTGATAAGCAGAGCAGGTAGTCTCCCAAACTTGTCCATGGCCTCCTTTGGTGGCACCTATGACTGAATGGGCAAGCTGAATTCAGGGAAGAATGAGCAGAAAAGCCCCATCACTAGGCTCAACCTGCATTTACAAAACTACATTTCTTATTCATAGGCCTAATATTTCCATCCCCAGTTGACTTTCTGTGTAAGTTAGATAATTTGGAATGAGTAGGAAAATCCTGAACACAATACATTTAGGAAGAAGAAACCCCACTACAGAATTTAGTGATTCTTGGAGATTTTATGATTGTGAAAAATTTTTCAGAACTGTATGTCAAGAGAAAGAAGGGAAATGATCATGTTAAGATAGTAAGATAACAGCAAAATTATAAAAGCACAAAAGCAAAAGATAAATTGAGAAAAACTGAAGATTATTTTTGACTAAAGTAGAAAGTCTTATGTGGCTATTTTCTATTTTAGAATGTTTATTAAAATGCTCCCCTTCTTCTAGTTCATGTGAATTAAGCATTGTACTCAAAAATATTACATATCACTGTTTCCATTCCACTTCCAGTTGCAAGTCTGCTCCATTTTTATTATCACCTGAAACTAATTAATTTTCACACCATCCCAATATAACTACTAAACAATTTTACGTGATCATTTATAATAAAGGCAAAATTCAGAAACAATTTCTGTCTTCCTATAGTCCTGTGCATGTTAATTAAAATTGAAAACACAAATGGATTAAAAATTATCTAAACAAAGTAGCTTGATCAATTAGAATCAGTCTACTGAGCTGACATATCACCCATTCAATATAGTGGATAAAAGCTCTGCTGAGAATTATCATAATGTACTTGTAGTTTTGATTATAACTTTTGTGCTAGAAATTTTTACAAAAGAAGTAATTGTTTCTTGACTAACTGAGAATGCTTGTGGTCACCAAAATAAAGACGAAAGCCTCTGTAATCTGGACACTCATTTTGTGGAGAGAGGAGATTTTGAAAGTGAAGCATCTTCCCTTGAGTTTTTCTTTCTCTCTCAGGTTTTATTTGCTTTTTACTGCAACACAAGCACAAATGACCACAGAAATATGCTCACTCCTTCCTCTCTCAGAAAGAACATAAACAAAACAAAGTTTTAAAATTATAAATGGAACAATTTTTAAAATATTCTGTCAACAAAATTAAGACAGTTTGACATATTCAAGGTTATTCTTATAAAACTCCAAGATTAAAGGGACATATGAAAATTACAAACAAGAAGATTAAATGAAGCTGATTTTCTAAAGAACAAATTTCCTGATTATGTGCTTTTATAATGTTGTTGTTTTTTCTAGTAATAGCAAATGATTTATAAGGACCCATTTGTCTTCATCACTCACCATAACCAAAAATAAATAAAAAGAGCTTGTGTATTGGAGCTTGCCATCTTGGAGCACTGCTGTCGTGTGACAAGTTCCAAACTAGCTGACTAGAGTCACATAGCCCAGCCAACAACCAGCACCAACCACCAGGTATGTGACAGAAGCCATATAAAGCCATACAGGCTCTGAAACTACCAAATGGCTAGAGCAACCTCAGTGTCCCAAGTGAGATCAGCTCAAATTGCTAAATCACAAAATCCTTGACAAAAAAAAAAAAAAAATGTTTTTAGTTTTAAGCTACAGTTTTAGGCTAGTTAGCTTTGCAGCAATGAATAACTGATGCACTAAATTATAGAATTTTTATAAATATTTAATGAGTGGGTATTCCTATAATGCTCATAACAGTTCCAGCACATTGCAAACACTCCTTAATATATTTGCTCTTAATATTATATTTTTATTACTCTTAAATTTACTAAGTTTATTAAGGATGGTAAGTATGACTCTACTAACACATCCTTTATTCAGAATTTGGGGACATAAAGTGAGAGGGGTGTCACAAATGTAGGGAATTGAGATTTGATATATAAAACTAAGAGGGCAGGGGGCCAAGGCAGCCGGCGAGAAGCAGCCTGCACTTGCCACTTCTAAGGAGAGGATCAAAGGTTTTGGACAGAGGTTCATCTGCTAATAGACTGTCTCAGAGGGAGCACTGTGAATCATCAGAAAAGTGACTGGAGACACTGTCACTTTTCCAGTGAAAAAAAAGTGACACGGTGGGGGAGAGAGAGGCAGGTGATCTGCTGGGCGAGATCAGAAGGTACCTTGGGGAAGCATTCAGACCTGGGCTAAGGTTAGGGGAGAGAGCCCCGGGACTCCACACTCCCCCTGCAGACACTGCAACTCGAGCTGCAGGGAGGCTCCTCCACCACAGCAGGCCTCCAAACCGATCAGCTTGGAGACTGTGCAGCAGCATTGCAACAGAGAGAAGGCACAGTGGGATCCCGCCAGCTTATGGTCCCAAGTCTGCGACAGACACCACTCTGTGCTCTCAACCCCAGAGCAACCAGTCTGCAGTGGGATTGACCATACTACAGCAGCCTCCCCATTACCCCTGCCAGGTCAAGGAGGGAACAAGGAGGGCAATTGCTCCCACAAGCACTGCGACTGGGTGCTGAGTATCCCCCCAATTCCCCCCACTGGCCATCTCCCAGGTATCTAGCAGAGAGGCACTCACTGACTCTCAACATCTGCTGCCACCATCTTACCATCTTCATATCAATGCTGCTGCCACCAAAGTAGCAAGGCAGCAGCTGCCACAGTCAGATATTGGTGTAGGGAGAGTCCCAGGCACCACGATTCCCCAGCAGGGTGCTGACATCTCCTCGGCCCAGCCAGACAAGGGAGGCCCAGCTGCTGTAACCTGACCAACTATCCTGCTGCTGACCATGGTCCCATGACCCACTAAGGCACCAGCCAAGACACCCAACCTGTCCAGGCACCTGCCAAGTTCTCATGACTTGCTTCACTATATGCTGCAGTTCCGTGACACACCCAGGCAGCCGACAAACATCTCTGACCCTCCCCACTGCCAGATGCAGTCCCATGATGCTCCAAGACATCCATGAAAGTTCCACGACCATGACCCGCCGGTGCTGGCCAAGGTCCCACAACCCACCCAGGCCCCCATCTATACCCTGCAATCCACCCAGTTACCAGACAAAGCCTCCCACCCTCCCTAGGCACCTGGAAAAGTCCCATGACCCACTCAGAAACCTGCCAAGGTCATAAAACCCACACAGGTGCCCACCAATGTTCAAAAACCTACCCAGGCACTGGCCAAGTTCCTGCAATGTTCCCAGGCACCTGGCAAGGTCTCATGACCTGCAACATAACTGGCTGTAGTCCTATGATATACCTAAGCACCCAACAATGCCCTGTCACCCATGCAGGTCCTGAACAAGGTCACACCATCCACCTTTGTGGAGAAAGACTTGCCCCGCCCCCAACAGGGACTCTGAGCAGTGGCCTTGGGAACAATCAATGAATGTGAATAAAGGTCCCCCAGCATCACCTTGGACTGTGAAAATCACAGAGGAATGGCATGGCACAGGAGAACAATTGCATTACAGGCTTTCAGTGGATCCACTCCTCTCCCACCAGGTTACTCCTCCAAAGTAGGACATAAAAGCTATAACTAGGGACCGCTCCTCCTTCTCACTAAGTACGAAAGATCCCAGCAAGGGTTAATAGAAGCACCATGAATGTACATCCCCTGAGCTGAGAATAAGTTTCAGATGAGAAGAAACCAGTAAAATAATCCTGGTAACATGAAAAAAAAAAGCTAGTTCAACATGCCCAAAAGGTCACAATAGATCCAGAGCAACAGACCTCAAACCAAAGGAAATTATAAGAATGTAAAAAATGAAATTCAGAATATAGAATGACAAACAAGATAAATGGGAATGAAGAGAAGTTAAAAAACAAGAAATTAAAAAAGAAATTCAGGGCATGAATGAAAAATACAAAAAACTTATTAAAAGTATAGATAACATAAGAAAGGATATAACAGAACTTACATAAAGGAAAGAGTCATATAGGGAATTACAAAATACAGCAGAAACGTTACACAACAGACTAGACCAAATAGACGAACGAGTGTTAAAGCTTAAAAAAAAGGAATTTGCACTAACCTAGCTAGTCAAAGGTGCAGAAGAAACAATAAAGAATGAACAATCACTCGTAGAAATATGGGACTATGTGAAATGAACCAATGTATGAATTATAGGTGTCATGAAGGTAGAATAAGAAAAAGCAAAAAGCATAAAAAACCTATTTGAAGGAATTATTTAGGAAAACTTTCCTGGTATCATCAGAGATTCAGATATTCAGATACAAGATGGTCATGTATCACTGGGAAGATTCACAGCAAAGAGGACATCTCTAAGACACATAGTCATCAACCAAAGTCAAAATGAAGGAGAAAATTCTACAAGATGCAAGAAGAAAGCGGCAACTAACCTTCAGAGGAATACCCATCAGACTAACAGCAGACTTCTCAACAGAGGCCTTCCAAGACAGAGGGGATTGGGAAACAATTGGTAGTCTTCTTAAACAGAACAACTCTCCACCAGAACCTCTTTATCTAAGACTTTTGGGAGCTTGAGTATTAAATGCCATGAGGGTCTCATTTGGGTTAAATTTGCCTCATGTTCTATGACCTTCTTGTACTTGAATATTGATATCTTTCTCTAGGTCTGGAAAGCTCTCTGTTATTATTTCTTTGAATATACTTTCCACCCCAATGTCTCCCTTTTGAGCCTATTTTCTAGGTCTTTTAGTTGTGCTTCCTTTTTATTTATTCTTTATTCTCCTCTGTGTATTTTCAAGTAGCCGATCTTCAAGCTCACTAAGTCTTTCTTCTGCTTGGTCAATTATGTTATTGAAAGACCCCAGTGCATTTCTTAGTTTGTCAATTCAATTCTTAGTCTCTAGAATTTCTCCTTGATTTTTTTTTTATTTCAGTCTGTTCGGTAAATTTCTCTGATAGGCTTCTGAATCCCTTCTCTGTGTTGTCTTGAAATTCATCACGCTTCCTCAGGACAGCTATTTTGAATTTTTTGTCTGAAAGATCACCTATCTCCATCACTTCAGGATTTGTCACTGGTGCCTTATTTAGTTCATTTGATTAGGTCATGTTTTCCTGGATGATCTTGGTGCTTGTAGATTTTTATCCATGTCTGGGCATTGAAGAGTTAGATATTTATTTTAGACTTCCAATATAGTGTTGGATAAAAGTGGCAACAAATGGCATCTTTGTCTTGGTCCAGATTTCAAAGAGACAGCTTGCAATAACATTTCCCTCTTAATTGTATTGTATATTATAAGTTGTTTTTGCTGATTCTCTTTATCAGAGAAAGGCATTTTACTCTAATATTTGGGGGTTAATATTACAATTTAGGAAGGATATTTAATTTTACCAAAAACTTTTTATGTCACTCTTAAGATGAACATAAATTTTACTTTGCTTTTTTCAATTAGTTAATATAGTAGATATTAATGATTGATCTCCTAATATTGTGCTATCTTACATTATGGATAAACCAGCTGATCATCATAATATATTGCGCAACTTATGTATTTATGGATTTGATTTTCAAATATATTGCTTAGTGTACTTACATATGTATAATACTTATTACTGAGAATAGTCTATAATTTCAATTTTTACAGAATTATCATCAGATTCTGCTCTCATAAAAAAGCCTACCCTTATAAAATGTTAGAAAATGCCCTATTTCTTTGCTAATGTATATACTTTTTTTTTATAATTGAAATGTTTGTTAGAACTCACTAAGCCAAATGAGCATTATGTTCTCATTATGACAAGAGTTTTGACTACTAAATAAGCTATTAAGGTTTTTAATTTTCTTCATAAAGGTTTTTATGATTTATACTAGTTGAAATTTTTCCATTTCATTTAAATTATTAAATCTATTGATGTGATTTTTAAGACATCCTCTTGGTAGCTTTTGTATCTCAGCTTCTAAAATAAAAGCACATTTTTCTGTCCTAAAAAATCATTATTTGTGTGGCTTTATTTTCCTTGTTTTTGATGCATCAGTGCTAATGTACCTAATTCTGGACTACTTTTAATTAAGATAAAAATAAATTCTGATACTTATTTAACCTATTCTTTTTTTCTTTTTTTTTTATTAACCACCAAAAATATTCTTTAAAATTTTTCTCTCATTCAGCTACACAATTATCATTTACTTATGAATACCCACAAAGTGTTTGAATAAGTGATTATTTTTTAGTATGGACCTATTAGGTACTAGGGCTTTGTGTGAATTTCATTCTTTAATATTCATTTTGAGGACTGTCAAGACTTCATAGAGATTATGTAATTTGTCTGTGGTTAAATAGGTAAGTTAACATAGCCAGAATTCAAAACCAGGTTTGTCTGAAACTAACCCTGTACATGTTCACGACCACATTGGAGTAACTTAAAAATGCAGAAAGTAATTGTAATGTCTAACGGTCCAAGTAGAGCTATTAAATTTCTCAATCAAAGGGTTAATATGTCAAAACTAAATCCAAAGGTAAATTATGAGTTTTGAAAGAATAGATGCTGCAAAATGTAAAAGTTCATATTGTTATCTATTTTGTAATCTATATTTGAGTTTTTGTCTAAATATCATGAAACAAGGCCTTGTAAGTGAATCCTCAGTACTAATGTAATAATATTCAGTTTTAGTAAAAATTTGTAATATATAGTCCAATAGCTTCATCACATCATACTGCTTGTGGGTAAATGCATAGTATGTCAATTCAGCATGTATAAATGCAGATAATTTCACTGTCATTTAGTTAAATTATTTGTCTCCTAAATTCTAAATGGAGGAAAATCACTATAATGCTTTTATATAATGTTAGGCATGGCTATTAATTCTTTCTTTCTATTGTTGCATAGAGTTGAGATTTGGTAGACAAGAATTATAAAAGGAAGTAAGCAAGATTAAAGGGATGAAAGAGTCACTGCATTTAATGAGCACACATGGTGTTCTGTCATAACAAATTGCCCCATGATGCTGATGATTAACTAGGCTGCCACTTGTTCTATGAGCTTACAGTACTGTGAGCCAAGTAAGCATAATAGAAAACTGTCTACAAAATTGGAAGACTGTTTTAATTTCATATTTATCACCATCTTGTCATCTGTGATAACACTTCATCATGTACGTGCTCTTGCCTGGAGTTATCAAAATTAAAATTTACTTAAATAAAAATGTTGCAGCTCAGTGGAAGACCAATGAGGCAATTGAGTGCAACAAACAATAAAGTGTAAAAATTAGAAAGAATTTGTTCCAGTTTGAAAATGACAACATTACTATAATCTCAAAGGGTTCCCTTTCTTTAATGCTATCTTATATTTCCATTATGGGGAAATGTATGTTATTAAGTCTATCAGTAGTGATGTACAAATAATAATCTTGTGAGCACATTGTGCTTTTTCATCATAGAACTTCAGCCTAGCCTTATTTTTAAAAAGATCCCTAGGCAAAATGTCATTTTGAAAAGGTATTATGAGGAGCAAATATTTACTGTCAAATTATGCACAATAAAAATGCAAACAAATAATGCAGAAGCATGGTGATTCACATAGCAGTATATCAAATCGCAGCCAACAAAAGATTAAATATATATATATGTATATATATAATGTTTTTACTTTATGTTCCTAATAAAGGTAGTTCTCTATTTTGATAATGATCTTTGACCAGGAATTAAAGCTTTATTCCCTTGTAATCAGGCATGGGCTGTGCACTTCTCCAGAACCAAATACAGTCTTTCCTGTTTGTTAACTATAATCCTATAATTTCTCCCAACCTTTTGGGAGAAATTTTTTTTTCTTTATCTATGCTACCTTTACTTAGGTTAGCCCCATAAAACTATACAAAATTGTTCCAGCTCAAACTATTTCACTTTTCTCAAAATTCTTACTGAGTTCATAATCCATCTTCATTTGTTTCATACATATCTGCTCTTATTCTCCCAAATTATAAATTCTTTGAGATTAGGAGATATGATATACTTTATTTTTTCCTTACGGTATCCAGTGCAGTGATGAGTATTTCATAAATGCTCATAAATTCTCATTATTTTTTTTTACTCTTTGTTGTAAAACGTAAGGAGACTCAATATATAACAGTCTTCTTTCCATACAAGTTCTAAACTAATTTTAAAAAAATGAAAAAGATCATCATGTATAGGACAAAATATCATCTTTTTTTACCAATGAAACAGATATCCTAGAATGTGGCTTAAATATGAAGATAACTTCACATTCTGAATTTTCTAATTCTGATTGAATCTATTGTTACACGGGTGGCATGAGTAGGCCAACTCTGGGCTGCCATTTTCTTTTTGAGAGTCCACACTTCAGACATGTGATTTCAGTTCTGTTTCTTTTATAAACTGCAAAGGGTAGAGAAGCAGCACACAAGTATGCTTCTTCCACACAGACTCCTAAGACGAAAGAAGGAATTAAGCTACCTTAACCAATTCCCCTTTTCCATGTCACCAGTCAGATAATAGACAAATGAGTGGGAGGGTAGAGAGGGCCAGGATTTATACTTCAGTAAATAACCCACCACACAGAAGGACTGTTGAGAAAGGGTTCTGCCCCAACACTATTACCAAAGCAAATAGAAAAATGTGTTTGAACAAATTGTGATGATTTATGATTATTGTTGAACAATTTAGAATTGTTTTTTTAATTCAAGGAAATATTCTTGGTAGGTTTCAGGAACCAAACATATTTGGTTCCCAGCCAAATAGGAAAAGCAAATTCAAAATCTGTAAGCAAGTCTTGATTTTGTTTGCTCGTATTATCGTAGAATAATGTTATGAGTATGTTGAACTCTCACATAAGACACACGATATGTGTTTGTATAACATTATTAAGCACATAATTACAAGTGCATACAATCTGAGCAAAATCTTATATTAGCGAGGAAAATAATTACATTGATATTGGTGGTAGTGGGTAAAAGTAGAGTCAGATACTAAATTCCGATTCTTCTGTAAGACAATAATATAAAGCTTGAATGTGTGAAAGAGACTAATCTGTCAGTGGAGAAAAACTGTCATTCAATTTATAGCAAGAAAATTGGTTGGGATTGATGTCCTTAGTAATTTAGGGTATTTTTAAATACTTGTTTTATTTATGGGCATACAACAAAATAGTAGACAAGTAAATGATAGCATCTAATAATAGCTACAGAAAATTCTGCATTAGCAACAAGATCTAAAAAGAAACCACAGCCTACTTGTCCCTCTATCTTAATAGAAGTTCAAGCATTTTCTGAATCTACCACTTTTTTTAATATGGCAAGACATTTTGAAGAGTCTACATATCTACAGAGATGTCTCATTGTAGAAAAAAGTACTTTTTGCTTGTGGGTACCTCATCCATTAGTGCTCTATGATATCTACCACCCTTAGTTTTCTTTTACATTATGCTAGTCTATGTGACAATGTGCATGGCTTCAGTGAGTCACTTTGCTCCCCAATCAATGATTATAAAGGAACTAGGCCTAGAGGGAAATTCAACTCATTCGTTCTGGATCTGAGAGCAAACAATAATAGCAACAAATTTTTAAAACATATAATCTTATGTACAAGGATTTGTGAATGAATTGTTCATTTTACATTAGCTTATTAAATTAATGTATATGTGTCACAGATGAATTTATGATTAAATGGATGAATGACTGTATAAATGGACATCTCTTTGATTTTGCAAATCATGCTTTTGAATGGCAGGCCATAATCGAAATACTTGGAGATGCCTCACATGTCCACTACATGTGTTCATTCCTTATAGCCATCATCAGTCAAGGCATACTTTTTTATATGATTCTGGCATCAATAATGGAAATAAATTCTGACATTTCTCTATTATTTATGCTAACAATCCCCAAATCTATATAGACAGCTACATTCTCTCTTCTGAACTCCAGATATATATTTCAACTATCTAATGAGAATCTATACTTGTATGCAGGTATCAGTGTTGTATTTACATTATATCTATGCTTATGTCTATACTAGTATAGTATATCCCAAGAATATGTAATACATGAAATATCTGTCCTTAAATTCATTGTATGTCCCCACTCTACTCTTCTTTCCCTCTTCCCTTTCTCATTGAATACAGGATCCATGAAGCTACACAAACAAGAAAACTGAGCAGAGCCCTTTCACCCTTCTTCTCCTCCCTCCCCTATGTCATAGCAATTGCTTTTCTCTTAACCCTTTACACTCACTTTTTTCTCTTTCTGCTACCTATGCTAACCGTGTCAAGTCACACTCGACATCCGAGTGCAAAGGATTAAAATAGTGAAGAAGTGAATGGCCTTTAGAAGTAGACAGTCTGGATCAAAATCCCTACTCCTTCTTGAATTGTGTGGCCTGTGGTTTCTCTAAGGCTTAGATTTCTTAATTTTAAAATTTCTTTAAAAATGATCTTAAATAAAATTCCTCATTTAATTAATATATACTTCACAGAAATTTGGGAGGAATAAATATCATAATACATAAAAAGCATTTAGTACTGTGTCTAATAGGCAGTGCTCAATAGAGTTTAGCTATTTTATACTAATTATTATTGTTAAATATTTTTCAATCTCATTCTGCTTTTTCTGCCCCCCCCCATAGTTTATCCCAACTCATCTTTCTCATGAACAACCACCGTAACTTGGTACCCTCTCTCCTGTTTTCAGTCTTCAATACTCCCATCTGTTTCCACTCTGTGATATCCCTTCCCATGAGGGCTATACACACAATTTTTATTTATCTGATTAAATCTGCTTTCACTTTTCACCTTAATGTTTCTAACACCTACTCATACCTTGGATCATAAGTTAGATGTCAATTTCTCTGAAAATCCTTCTCTTATTCACAAACTCCTCCATTAGGAGAATTTCATACATTTTTCGTTGAATATATTCAACAAAATTTTACCTGTCTGCCTTTTTTCTATATTCTTCATTAGGTTCTAAGATTCTTGAGTTCCAAAACTATATTTGCCAGATTGCCTCTAGGAGTCTCAGTGCCTATTCTGATGATCATCACATAAGAACTCAATAAACAATTTTAATGTATGAATGAATGAATAGTCTTTGTACTTAAATAATGGACCTACTCATGACAATCCTTTAGAGACTCACAATAAAGTTTGGCTATAGTTTTTAGGATATCCTGGCATCCTGATTCCCCTCTTTGAAAGCTGCTAGAAATTATTTTTGCCTGCTTGTTTTTGTTTTGTTTTTAATAATAGAATCCTATAAAAATCAACTATAGTTCGCTGACATTGTTTCCCAATTCTGCTCTGTTTGCTAGATTGTTGTTATTCTTTATACAGGTTAGGAATTTACAATACTTCTCTGACAATTAGCATTAGCATGTATAAAAGCAAAAATCCTCTTATAGTTTTTGGAAAATGTCTCCAGTGAAATATATTCTCATTTGTGCTTTAGAGAGGTTTAGTATGTGATATAGTGTCTAATAAATAAAATATATAACTTCAGAATAATACACATTGAGACTACAAATCTTTCATAGGACTTATGAGATCACATTTTCCTAAAATATACACTAAAATGAGAGATTTCAATACGATGACTTCCATCTGTCGGAACTGACCAAGGTCATAAGTTGATTCTCAAAAATAGCTTGATATTTAGATGCAAGCCTTGTTAAAACATTACTTGCTGTGGTGATCTAACATGCCTCCAAGACTGCCCATCATTTATGGTAAAAGAGTTAAAGAAATGAATCTGCATGTATTAGTTGGAAAACTAGGTGATAAAGACAATCAAGAAAAGCTGCAGAATTCATCTTCTCTGTTACTTTCACCTGGAGTAAAAGGGTGCATATCTTTTAGTGCAAGTTGATTTCACTCTTTATTCCTGTTTTTATTTTTTTCTCCACTTCCATTTCATTTAATGATTGCCTCCTTAAAAGCAATCACTCTTAGTTTCATTCTTCCCCTTTCTTCTTTTATTAGTTTCACACTTTCAGATCTGCTTTTATGTTTATTTTCCCAGATGCCTAACTCTAGGGCAACAGCTCCTATGAGCCATTTTGTTATAAGTTTAATTTCAATATATTCTAATATAAGGGATAAACCTGCAAGAGAGCACCACATTCCTCTTCGGAACCTTCTACTTTCCTTCCTCAGGATGTACATAAAAATGATACAAACTGTTCACTAGATGTGTAGCCTCAAAATTGTTTTCCTTGAAACACTAATCCCTGGGATGTAAATGTAGTCAGATGCATTTAGGAAATATATTTTAATAGTTATATGTGCCTTTAAGACTTTTTCAGAGGCTTTAATAGGCTAACATAAATTGTGATACTCCAACAGGGAATAAAGTGCACAGCATTTCCCAAATTTATTTGCTACTTTGTTTCAGATCCTCTTCTCTGAAAAGTTTGTAGAACATTTCATAGGAAAGACTGCACTTAATATCATGGCATCCACTTGGTAACTTTTAATCATTACCTAGATTTTAATTAATTGGACAAAATCTTTAGTAAATTACTATACTATACTAGTAGTAAGTGCCCATGAACTTTATTCAGTCCAACCAGTCCATTTTCCATTTGAATGTAACTTGATACATAGTGATGAGTTTTCTAATTTTATTTATTGTCACATATTGCTCCAAAGAATAAATAATGTAAAAAAATCCAATCATATTTTTCCATGCCCATCAATAATATTTATTGCCTTTAATCAGAAAGGAAAGGTCCACATTTATTATATTCCACTTTAATACATAAATTCAGGCAATTCAACAACATCTATTATATTACAAGCACTTCAACAGATGCTGCGAATACAATGAATGAAAAACAGAAACTGTTCTTAGGGAACTTTAGGCAAGGAAGAGACAAGCAGTCACTTGCAATACTGTGTAACATTGCTTTGGTGGAGACATAGCATGGGAACACAGAATAACAGTATAACTTTGCTTTCAGGTCTTCAAGAAAACATTCTTTGAGAAGGCAATGTTTGAGCTAATAGTTGAGGGACAAGAAGACAGACAGAAAAGCAGAGGATTTCCAATAAGAAAAACATCATATCCAGGGGACCACAAATAGTTCTGTTTTTCTGAAGAATATAGAGTGAGGCTTTCTTGGACATTCTTAGCACACAGTTTCTATTATATGCTAATGCTTCAGTGTCTTTCAAAGACAGCACCTTACCTTGATCTCATAACCTTCTGTTTTCTCCTTCACAGAGGATGAGAACTGTGCTCCCTTCTCTATATTATTCAGTGCAATAATGACTTTCTGAGAGTAAAGCCACAGCTAATGCATATACTCAAAATATTATAGAAGAGAAGTAGGAGAGAGAATGAATGGAATCTTTGTTACCTTGATAGTAAGTATAAGAAAAACTGAAATAAACAAATCAGAAGGGAAGAGTAAGAGTAGATGGGTAGAAGAGATAGTGAAATTTTTAGACAATAAATCATATTTACTCCATTAACACATGAACTGCCATTGTATTTAACTTAGGCTAATTTTGAGCCCAGGGGCTCATGAAGCATATGTAACTCACACATCTCTTTACCTTGGGAGCCATATGGTGCACAGGCAACTCAGATTGCCATGTTGTAGCATACATGTTAGGTGATAGGTGGCCCCCTGGGCAAAATCCTGCAGTTCGTTCATGGAAAATCTTACTTGTTGATGCTCTTATTGTTGCAATTAATATTGACAATTTAATTGCATATAACTCATGCACAGAAAACAATAAAAAATAACAAATTTTTCATTGAATTACAAAGGATTATTTTGTTTTTGAAGTTTTTATTTAATTTTTGTAATAAAACACCATGGCTTCAAGGAAAATTTTTTTTTCTTAGTGTGGCAGTCAATGTGTTAAATACCATGAAAGTGTGAACTCTAATACTCAGTAAGTTTTAGCAGAAACCGGAAATCACACATACACACATCTTCACTGTACTCTGAGAACTATCTTGGGCAAAAAGAAAGATCAATAGAGACATCAATAGAATTATTAAGTATAAAATGTTTCTTCAGTTTAAAAGCAGAAGGTAGGGACAAGTACTTAAATCAAAGTGATGCCAGAACTTTCACAGCAAATTTATATTCTTTCCATCTGGAAATCTTTCTTGTAACTTCTTTATCTCACTTTTCTAAGATTCTCTTTTTCTAACACAAGGGATACTCCATTGAAGTTTCCCACAACTAGAAAAAAAAAAGGGATTAAGGAAACCAATTTACTGAACTGAATGGCAGGGTTTTCTGAATTTCTTTAAAGCCGTATCATTGAACTATAAAAGGAGGATTTGAGACTTGTAAAGGAAAAAGAATAGAGGAAACATTAAAAGAATTGTTTTTATTAAAGGCCTCATGGCCATGGGCAGAGATAGGGTGGAAATAATTGCTAACATTTAGACAGCTATTTCTATGAGCCAAATGGTGTTCTTAACTCTGCAGATGCTCAATACTTCAATCCTCTAAGCAACTCTAAGAGCTAGTTTCTATAATTGTCTCCATTTTAAGAATAAGGTATTCTGCCAGAGCGGGGTTGAGTGCCTTGCATTAGGTAACATAGCTAGTAAGTGACAGGAAAAAAATCAAATCCAAGAATTTAGGCTACAGAATCTGCAATCTTAAGTAAGCGTATTTTAAAATCTAAATGATAATATTTTTGTATGTTGGATGCACCTTATAAAATAAGGTACTTATTATTCCTTTAAGATTGTATCTAAGGCTGTAAAAGTAATTTTCCTGATCCAATACATTTAGGCATTACAATTTGTCATTACTTGCATTCAAGGCCATGCCTGAAGGTATTAGTCCCAACATTAGCTCATTATTGTAATGACCCCACCATTGTAAACATTATTTTTATTCTTTATGGTTTATGTGTCAATGTATCTATGTATGGCTACATTTATCACATGCCTAATTCTTAAAATTCTAACAATAGCCAATATTTAACTAAATAAATTAATAAAGCAGAGAAAAATTAAAGTAAATTTTCAAATTATAAAATGAAATTAGTATAAAGTTAATGGATAAGATCTTGTCAACTGGTTAGTAAAACATCTACAAATTTTGTTCCAAGATTCCTGCCTGTCTATGCAAAAAAAAAAAAAAAGTAGTATATTTGTCAGAAGAAGAATCCCAACCATTCCTAGAATACAGAAAAGAAATAAATATGTAGATTCTTATAAAGTAGTGACTATGGTCCAAGTACTCAGGCAATGAGAGCATCTACACTACCTTCATTAAATAAATAATAAATTTTATAGGGCTGTTGTTTTTAAATTTCTCTTATTGTATACTGATAACAGTAGTCCAAAGCAGAATTCCATAAGAATAATTTCTATATGGTACCAGAACATAGAGTTCAGGCCCGCCATTCAATGATGGTCTAGATTAATATAAAGGTAAAACATAAAGTAGCATACAAATCACAGTAAAATACATTAGTATATATAAACACACACACACACATAATGAAATAAACTATAGCCTTACTGTGTGAGAGGTACTCTGACATTTTCTATTCTCTGTTAATATCATTCAATATTTAAAAGCTGGTCAGGAGCTATTAAATTAATTTCCTGACCCACAAATAGCTTGTAACCTATGAATTGAATAATATGAATTTGAGCAAATTTGAATCTCACATTACCAATTATATTTCTTAAAATAAAATTTGGTAGCCATTAGTTTTTATTCTCAAAATAGTAGCTGGAACATAAATGTTATATTTTAATGATTTAAAGAGAAATATTAATATTTTTTAGAAATACAGTTTAGAAAGAGTAGGTATTCTGGGAAAAAGTTGTAACCTTATGTAGGTGCTGAAGGCTGAGAAGAGTTTCTGACAAGATATGTGGCTGCTTCAATTCCAGCAGGAAATGGGCCAAAAGAACAAATATAAGTTTGACACCAGACTAGCTTAGAAAATCATTTCTAGCTCACTCTTAATACTGGTGCAAATGGATAGTGAAGTCCATGATTTTAGGTTACTGAAGATGGCCTAAATTATTTTAGCCTGAAAATTTACATTCTCAAAGAGAGCACTGGTAATGTCTAACGTTAAGCAGTGTGAGTTCTTTGTAAATTCTCCAAAATAAGCTGAGTTGCAAAATATGCCATATATTTGGGTTTGGGAATAGATAGTTCAGAATAGTGCAGATAATACTGTATGCTTGCATTTTACAATGGGATCCACCTAAAAGTCACTGGTTCATGTTGTCCTGGCTAACTCCAAAGTACTTTAGAGAGCTGGCAGGGTACGAAAAATATAATTCTAGAATATAAGAATGAATTCATAAATACATAAGTGAAGAAAAGTCAGAAATGGCAGTTTCTATGTCTAGAAGTATAAAAATTTGTCTTTTCATAAAACGATAACTTTATAGAAGTAAATCATATCTATTTTAATTTCTACCTTTTAATAGGAAAACAAGCTATGTATGTATATTTTTCTAGTGATCAAAAAATCATCATTAGTAGGTGTTGAAATTGTCAAATATATTTTTAACTTAGTGAAATATGAACAACCTTAGGTAAAGTCTTTACAAAAACTTGAAACTCTTTGAAATGTTCAATACTAAATCTTTTAAAGCTATTTAATGAATTTTATTCTTTTATTTATCCACTTTCATCTTAAACTACTAACTCAACTGTTTAAACTACTTTGTTCAACTAAACTGTGTCCCACGTAACTGATAATTTCTATCTTTGTTTCTAGATCTACTTCATCTTTCCCTTCCATAAATCAATATCATGAATAAATGATTTATGATTGACATTGTATACTATAAAAATATTATAAATTAAGTGATAATAAATAAATATGGGATGATTAACACAAAATAGAACACATATTTGTCTGGAATCAGAGACAGCATTTGATGGCACTAGAAAATATTGTTTACAAAAATACTATTAAATTTACACTTTTTCTCTTAAAGATAGAAACTATGGCACTTCATCTTACATGAGGTAAGATTATGTTATTTACAAGAAAGAACACTGAATAAAGATGTTCTCTTTATTCCTGGTGGAACTGTAAAACTAATGAAAGTTGTTTATCATTTTCTCATGTATAAATATCAAAGTTAATACTTGACAATAAAATCTGGAAAAGCATCATTTTAAATTATGTTGACAATTGAAAAGTCCCCTCAACATTGTTAGAAAAATCTGAATTGATATGTTAAGCTACTTATTCTTGTTATTCCAAATCCTTATTTTTTTCATGCATTTCTAATGTCTTACATTTCATAAGAATATCTGTCAAAAGAAATCTCTTTACAGTGTACTTGCTCAAAATATAAAGTTTAGTTTTCCTTTGCTTATTATTTTTTAAATTGACAAATAAAATTGTATATATTTATGGTGTACAGCGTGATGTTTTGATATATGTATTCATTGTGAAATGGATAAATCAAGCTAATCAACACATGCATTACCTCATATATTTATCATTTTTGTGGTGAAAGCAATTAAAATCTATAAAATAGCCTAGTTTTCTTTGATTTTGGAAAATTTCCTGCCTTCATACCTTTTGAAGTTTAGAAAATTAGTCTCTGCCAATTATTATATTGTGTATATATATAATATAACACATATTATATATATTGTCACTTGAAACAGAATTGGATTGTTAGTTTATCCCTATCTAAAGACATAGTTCAAACCAGACTATATTTTCCTCCAATATAAAAAAAGAAGTTTAAATGATGTTCATAAACATAAATGTAATGAGTTTGTATCTACACACATGTATTGACTACTAAACTTTGCAAATACTACCATAATAGCTGTTCTGAATAATAATGAGATTGTGTGTATATATACAGGAAACACCCTTTCTCTTATCCATTTAAGACACTATTGGGACCCACATGTCATTTACTCAATCTTTAAGGAACTCTGTCTGTTTTTTCACACATTAATTTGGGAGGTTTTCAGAAGACCAGTCTGCGAATAAAGTAAAAATCACTGTTGAAAATTAATTAACACCAGCTCTCAAAGAGGCAGAGTGCTCATAGATGCCAAATGAAAGGTGTGATGACCCTCATAAACACCTTGTATGAGCTAAGAAGAGTGAAGGTTCATTTCCATAATGACTCCATATTTGCATCTGTTACATACCACTCGGGGGCACACCATAATTTAGGCTGTGCATGGCACAGGTTGGCAAAAGTCAACTGTGAATCAGGCAGGTTGTGATTCTCATCACTTAAGTAATAAAAATGACCATGCAGACTTTCTATCTGGCCCAGAGCCTAAGTAACAGCCATTAAATTGGCTTAACAACCACATAGCCTCTGAAGCACACCATCTGCTAGTTATCTTTGTTGCTATTTCTTCCTCTTTGTAACTACATAAACATTAATTTACCATCAAGTATACACTTCCAGAAGGCCCACCTAGGACAAGGTGAAAAAGCAGCTTCCCCCACTGTTTTCTACTCTGTCGCCAATATCCTTTGTGCTGAAGAAATTAGATAGCATGGAAATCACTATGCAGAATAGAAAAGGAAAACAATAAAAATGTCAAGAGAAATGGTATATCTTTGGGGGCTTTGCTGACCTGGAAAGTATAAATTACAGCTCAGAAAAAAAGTAGTCATATTCTTTAGACACAACCACAGATCCAAAGCATGATAATGAGGAGAGAAGCTCTGTCCATTAGAGAATGGCATACCAAAAAAAGAAAACTATTTCTTTAACCATCACTGGAACCCAAATTATTTCATTTTACATTGGGGGGGGGCGAGGAATAAGTGCATGTAATTTTTTTCCCTCCATGTTTCTCATTATAGGCAAAACTAATGTCATAGTATTTAACAAAATAAGAAAACTTAAATCAATAAAAAGCAATGATAATACAATCGTCAAACATATATTCATTTGAGGATTAATCCACAGAATTTCAATATGTTCCTGATAATACAAAATACTTTTAGAATTAAATGCTAAAAGTGGGAACAAAATGTCCAACCAATTCCAATTCAGTCTTTAGCTTAGCCCATGCTAATTTTTATTCTTGATTAAGTGACAAAATGAGAATGAATGCAAAAGAAAATAGATAGCATCCATTTCTGCTTAAAAGAAACTGCCTATGTCAACTCAGCAAATGTAAAAGTAAAGATAATGGGAGAGAAAAATATGCAAAAGAAGGAGAACATGAAGAAAGTAGTGATGGAAGTAACAATAACCAATAAGCTTTGGTACAAATAACTCCTGAGGTCCTGCAAAAAAGGAGGAACCCAAACCATCAAATAGCTTGAATGGCCATTCACAATCTCTATCCAAAGGCTCAACGCGACTTTCTTATTCAGAGATGTCATCCTATTTTATGACTTCAATTCTTATTTCTGTACTGATAGTTGTCATAACTCTAAACTTATTCCTGTTCTTCCATTCAAACTCCAGCCATTATTTTCAATTATCTTCAGACTCTTTTATACAAATATATATATGTATATATATATATGCCATTTGAAACTCAACATTAACCACAGCTTCTTTTCTCCTCCAAAGCACCATGGCAGCCTTGGTGAGTCATATTGCATTCACATTTTCTTTAAAATCTCTGTTGTCTGTCCTGTCATTTTAATTTCTACTGCCACTAATGTTGTTCTCTACTTTCTCAAGCATGAATAGCTGAAATATTCTATTTGATGGTCTCCCAAACTCTAAACTTTCTCTTCCTTTATTCTGTATTCTACTCCCTGACTAAACTAACTCAAAATACAGCCCCCTACTTTGCAGTCTTTAGGGAGAGCTAATTTCCAACCATATTAAATGCATTATATCTTTACTTGGCTTCATTTAAGTTTTAGTTAATATTTACTAGTACAGACACTGAGCTAAGTACCCAACAGGGATTACCTCATTTACTACCCAGAACGTGGTAGGGATAGTATTGTTCCTATTTTAACAATAAGGAAATTAAGGTTTACAGAGATTGAATAACTTGCCCCTGGTCAGTCATAGCTAGCAGGTGTAGAGTAGGAATTTAAACCCACATCAACCTGATGCTCTTAATCACTCTGGTATATTACTTGCACACCACTTACTTAGCTTTACTTTCTCCTAATGTCAACACCTTCTTCTTCCATTTGGAAGAAATTTCTCTCTCTGTCTCTCTCTGTCTCTCTTTCTCTCCCTCCCTCCCTCTCTCCCTCTCCCCACTTTGCCCTCTCCTTCACCATTTTCCCTCCTTTCTCTCTCTCTCTCTCTCTCTTTCTCTCTCTCTCCACACACACACACACACACACACACACACATCTCCTTATGCCATCATCCTTACATAAAACATCTTCCTTATCCTGTCTATCCTGTAACTAAATGTTTCAAGACATAGTTAAGTCATTTTCCAGTTATCCTCTTTCTTGTGGGATTTCATCAACACATATTATTATTCATTGTTCTATGTTTTCAAACCTTATAGAACCTGCAGTTGATCTTAAAAATTGTTATACAGTTTGCTTTGCATCATACATTACTTTTTGCTGTGTTCTTATCTCCACAGCTCATTTAGAGCTCCTTCAAGGCAAGGAGTTTATAGTTCTCTATAATAAACTATATAAATGTACATTGTCATTATTTCTATTATTATACTTCTGTATACTTTGATGACTATCAGTGTACTGAGCATAAAATGAATACTCAATAGATCTATTTTCATTTATTAATGGCAAAGGGGAAACTTACACATTCAGCTTTCGTTTTCTAATTTGGTTGAATGAAACTGCAGCTCACAACTGGTTATAAGCTTTTAGAACTGGAAGAGTGGTTGTTCTTTAGGGAAGATTTTAGTCCTCTACAATTTGAAGGGCAAAATATTCAAACCTGTCTAAAACCAAAAAAGAGAAAATAAAGACAAGCATATTTATTATAAATAAAAAAGACAAACAAATTTGTTATAAATAGTAATAAAATAATTCAAAATACATATCAGGTAAAAAATATTTCATATTGATGTTCTATAGATGAAGAGACTAGTATTTCCAGGAAATTTTGAAGATGTAAGAAAAAGCACTCACTAAAATTCTCTGATCCCAAGATTCTCCAAAAAACAGAAATACAAAGGCAGTTCTGAGTGAGAAGGAATCATGTTTTGGCTTAGACTAAGAAAGAACTTTGAAGTTGTCAGAAATGTAATGGTACGAAACTTTACCAACACCAGATAATTACCCATCAGCAATGTAATCAGATAACTTCTTATTTGAGGAGGATAAGATTATTGCCAAACTTTTTATTTTTGAGTCCAGATTGATATGGTCTTGAGCACCTAAATATATACAGGGTTGAAACCACAGTTTTGCATACACTGTCCTTTAGACTCTCTCAGAGAGCTTGCACCATCTGGGGGATGGTCATGCTGGAGACTCAGACTTGTGGGGGGAGGGGAGAAGGGGCATTTATTGAAACCTTAAAATCTGTACCCCATATTATGCCGAAATAAAAAAAAAAGAAAAAAATCAGTGTTTGGATACAACTGTAGACTAATTAAATCATGCTCTCTAGGGACGGGATCTGAATGGTCATATTATTTTAAATGCTTTCCAGGTGGATTCCAGTGTGCATCTAGGACTAAGCACACTGCCTTGGAGCACGGCCCGGAAGGTGTGGAGGTTGAGAATTATTAATTGGTCGCACAAATCATGGAAAAACTGTCAAAAAGTTCTGATAACGAATCTGACTTTGATCTAGACCACAACAATGACATAGATGAATATGAATCAGATAAAATAACTCAAGGTCAATTAAGCTGTGTCCCAGTTTCTACTTTTCTGTAAATGCTCAGGGGTGCCACGAGCAACTAATTCACGTATTATCCTGAGCCTCGTTTGCCAATTTATTCTCACTCACAACTATAGTTTGGGCAGTGGGATTGAGCTTTCTCCTGTCTATCCTTACAGCTTTTAATTGTTGCATTCATATATGTGCCATTTATGTGTTATTAGCACAGAATCTGCTGATGCCAAAGCCCCTGTCTCTGATTTGAACACCAGGTGTCTTTAACTATAATGGTGGCCAGAGCCACAGACATATATTCCAGGATACAATAATATACATCAGAAGATAGTATCAAAACATAGAGCCAGAAATAAAATTTATTGACTGTGAACAATTTCTACCTTTATGCATATTTTCTAGAAAGTTCTAAGATGACTGATCTTGGTATAATAAATCCAAATGAAAGTGTGAGAATCACAATTTGATAAAGGTCAAAATCTAAAAGTTAAAAAAGATAGCTACTAAAAGAGTTTTTATTGCAAGTGATTTTTAAAAGACACAAATACATCATAAATGATACCACAAGACCTCTGTAATAAAGATTAAACAGAAAACACTTGAGTTCTGGCCCAATCTGTAACATTTCAAATGGTAAACTAAAGGCAAATAAATAATGCTATTCAAAGTCCTAGAAAAGAGATGCAGACACTAGCTGCTGCGAATTCACCAAATAAAATGTTAGCCTTTAAGTGATTACACAATTATTAAATTTGTTTGATTAGCAAAATTTTTAACTGACATGTGATGTGATATAGCCAAAGAATAAAATGTACTTCTTAGGGCTATTGAGAAAACTGCCATTTCCAAAACAAGAAGATAAAAACTTAAATTAGACTTGTTAATATTTAACATTCTATTTCCAAAGGAGCCCTTAGTGAATGTTCAAAAGCTTGGATCTTCTTCTCCCAATGGATGAACCATACAATTTTCTCTTTGAGATTTGCTTTTGGATGTGCTATTTTGAAAGTTGTCAGCTATGGAAAAGGGGAGGTCAAACTATCACTCATTGCTGATGATATGCTCTTATATCTAGAAAACCCCAAAGACTCTGCAAAGAGACTTCTGGAATTGATAAATAAATTCAGCAAAGTCTCAAGTTACAAAATCAATGTACACAAATCAGTAGCATTCTTATACAGCAACAACAGTCAAGCTGACAATCAAGTCAAAGACTCAATGTTAGCAACAAAGAAAATAAAATACCTAAGAATATATTTAACCAAGGCAGGGAAAGACCTCTACAGGGAGAACTATGAAACACTGAGGAAGGAATTCATGAAGCATATAAAGAGGATATAAACAAATGGAAAAACATATCATGCTCATGGATCAGTAGAATCAACATTGTTAAATTTTCATACTACCTGAAGTGATTTACAGATTCAATGCAATCCCCATCAAAACACCAACGTTATATTTCACAGATTTAGAAAAAATAATTGTACATTTTGTGTGGAACCAGGAAAGAGCCCAAATAGCCCAAAGCAATCTTAAGCAAAAGGAACGAATAGGAAGGCATCACATTACCAGACTTCAAACTATACCACAGGCTATAGTAACCAAAACAACATGGTATTGGCACAAAAACAGAGACACAGACCAATGAAACAGAACAGAGAACTCAGATATAAAACTATTTACATACAGCCAACTGATCTTTGACAAAGCTGACACCAATATACACTGGGGAAAAGAATCCCTATTCAATAAATGATGCTGGGAAAATTGGGTAGTCACATGCAGAGGAATGTAACAGAATCCATACTTCTCACCACTCACAAAAACTAATAGACACTTTAAGTTTCCCATCTGACTTGATGTTTTAGAAACACGGTGGTTGATAATTTACCACACACTATCTTAGTGATAGCATCCTCTGCCATTATTAGTCTACGTAGAGTTGAATTGTCACTCCTGTTCTAGCAGGGAGACATGTAGCCAAGGCCTGACTAATTGGAGTATACACAACAAAATCCTTAGCATCAGGAATTGATTCATAGGTGGGCATATGAACTGACTGAATTCCATCAGCACTAACACTAATAATTTTGACTTAGTGACCATAAAAGAGTCAATTCCTTTTCTATGGACTTATGAAAAGGAGGATGTAAACCTGGAGAAGGGATCAAATAATAAAGGGGAAATACTTCAATAAGATCTTCATGAACTTGGCCTCTGACTTCTGTAGCCTTCTGCACACTTGTTTATTGCTTTGGGCACTATCATAATGAAGGATAGAGCTGAAAGACAGAAAACGACAAAATTACATTTGTGTGTGTATATTTGTGTCCCTAGATACCACCACACTTCAAGGTATAATACACACATTTCCAAGTGAATCTCCTATTATCTTAAATTTGTGCATTTATTTTTTACAAATGAAAATGTTCCTAAGTAATGTAACCATTCATCAAATTTGGGAATTAGCTTCACTAAGTAGTTAAGTATGAGAGTTGTTAAGTCAGATTTCTGGTGTGACTTTGGGCAAAATGATTAACTTATTGAAATCTCTTATACCACATGTAAAATGGTTACAGTAATAAAACTGATCTCCCACAGTTTTGTGAGGATTAAGTAAGATAATGCCTAGAAAGTGCTCGGTGAAGGCCCTGGAACGTGGTTAATAATACATTTCAGCTTATAGTATTGGTGTTATTTCATTTATTATTATCATTATTCTTTTTTCCCACCTGCTTAGAACTTTCTCTTCATTTTGCTTTTGTTACTTCACATTTGTGTGGGTTTCCTTGCATACTGATATTTCTCAGGGCTCAGTCTATCTCCCCATCTCCTCTAACTCTATACTCTTCCTGGGTTATCTCAGTTATTCCCATGAAATTGAATACCACCTGCCCACATACATGTTCACAAAGCCAAAACCACTCTGAGTAGTGGATTCACATATTTATCTCTACCACAAGGAGCTTATACTTCAATATCTCAGAGTGAACAGGAACTTTTTGAAATAGCACATTTGTGGTCTCCCTCACTTTTAGCTGTTTCTCCTGTAAAGTTCTACATCTCAGCAAACTGTAATACCATCTACAAAATTTCTTAGACCAAAAGACCAAGAACAATTATTTTCTTTTCTCTTACCCTAAATACAATCAATTGTGAAGTACTCTGAATTCTTCTTTCATTTGTACATGAATTCATTTTGCTATATCTCTGCTGTTGTCCAAATTACCATTGTCTTTTATAACCGTACTTCATTCCTCCAGTTTTGATCCTATCTCATTATTTTACACACAGACCATTCGGTCTTTTGAAACTGAAAATCGGGTATGTTAATCTTCTACTTAAAAGCTGTCAATTTCTTTTTATTTTTCTTAGAATATTGACTCAAATCTTCGATGTGATCTATACTATACTTCACCACATTGGCTTTCTTTCTGTTTCTTCACTGATCAGGCTTTTTGCCTGCCTAAGAGGTATTGGCAGGCCATTCATTTCCTCTGCCTTCAAGTCTTTTCCTGGTTTAGTCATATCCAGTCATATCCCATGATTGACTCTAATATCACAATATATTTGGACCTTTCCAGTATCTATCATGTTTATGAAGGCTCAATAAATGTTTTCAAATGAATGAATAACACATATACAATGATACTTTATTGCTTATTATGGCAAATATAAATTGGCAGGAAACAAATTACTGGTTGTCACTACCCACTTCTACTTGGAGACTATGATAGTTAATTTTTTGTGTCAACTTGATTGGAACACCATGTACCCAGATAGTTGGTCAGACAATGTTCTGGGTATTACTGACTATGAGGGTGTTTTTAGGTAAAGTTAACATTTAAATTGGTAGGCTGAGTAAAGTATATAATATGAGTGGGAGTATCCAATCAGTTTAAGGTTTGAATAGGACAAAAAATTTGACCTTCCTTCAATAGGTCCTTCCTGACTCCCTTCAAATTGGGATATTGGCATTTTTTCTGTCTTTAAACTCAATCAGCTTTTCCTGGGTCTTGAATTGGCCAGCTTTCAAATAGGGACCACATCATCAACTCTCCTGGTTATTAGGCATTTGGACTCAGACTGGAACTAAACTATTGACTCTCCTAGCTCTTTAGCTTGCTGACTCAACCTACAGATCTTCAGACTTGTCCACTTGAATAATCACATGAGCCCATTCCTTCTAATAAATCTTCCTCTCTCCCTCCACCCCTACACTGGTTGAGTATCCCTAATCTGAAAATTAAAAATCCTTCAAAATCCAAAACTTTTGAATGCCACAAATGGAAAAGTGCACACTTGACTTCATCTGAGGAGTCCTAGTCAAAATGCCGATGCACAACACATGCTTTATTTTGGCATCCCTAAGGTAAAAAAAGATTCTCCCAGTACCTCCTTTGGCTACAATATATCTTTTCCATGTGTTTCCAGATTCTTCCACAAAAAAGTTGTAAAATGGCACATGTATAGGCCAACAGAAGAGTCCCCATGATGATTCATATGGGGCTACAACCTACATGTATTATTCACTGTTTTTTTTCTCCTCATTCTCTGCTCTGTGGTGTGAAGATGTTGTTGGAAACATCAAAATGCCTGAAGATACCCCTCTGAGTAATAATGATAAAAAGAAGAAGCATTTATATTCATCTATAGCAGAGAAAGTCAAGCTATTGTGGAAACTGGACAGAAGTATAAGTGTAAAATATCTTACTGAAGAGTATGGTGGTGGAATGACCATATATGACATGAAGAAACAGAAGGGTAAACTGTTAAAGTCCTGTGCTGTAAGAGATGAACAGAAGTTAATGAAAAAATAGAAAAAACAAGGCATAGAGCTAAAATAAAGTTCTAAACTGTGTATTGAAAGAGTAGATCCATCAGCATCACAGTGAAAACATGCCAGTTAATGTTATACTGATTCTAAACCAAGCAAAGATCTATCACAATGAAATGAAAATTGAAGGAAATCATGAATATTCAATAGGCTGGTTGCAGACATTTTAAGAAAAGGTCCAGTATCTAAATTTTTAAAAATTTGTGGTGTTAAAGCATCTGCTGGTCACAAAACAGTGGAGAAATTCATTTATGAGTTTGTGAAGGTCATTGCTGATGGAAATCTGATTCCAGGACAAGTCTATAATGTCAATGAAATATCAACGTTTTGGCATTATTTCTCCAGAAAGGTACTATACAGCTGACTATAGCTGATGAGACAGTCCCTACAGGAATCAAGGATGGCAAAGACAGAATAACTGTGCTGGGAGGTACTAACGCAGCAGGCATGCTTAAGTGTAAACTTGCTGTGACAGGCAAAAGCTTGTGTCCTCACTGTTTTCTGGGAGTAAATTTCTTACCAGTCCATCATTATGCTAAGAAAATGTATGGATCACCGGGGACATCTTTTCTGATTGGTTTCATAAATATTTTGTATCAGCAGCTCATTCTCCCTGCAGCGAAGCTAGATTAGATGATGACTACAAGATTTTGTTATTCCTTGACAAATTTTCTGCTTATCTTTCAGCTGAAATTCTCATCAAAACTTCTTATGCCATGTACTTTCCCCAAAATGTGACTTTATTAATTCAGCTATGCGACCAGGATATACTTAGATCAATGAACAGTAAATAAAACAACGTTTTCATGAACAGCATGCTAGCAGCAGTGAACAGACATGTGGGCGGGAAAGGTTTTCAAAAGGAGTTTAGCATGAAGGATGCCATATATACTGTTGCCAACACTTGGAACACAGTGACTAAATACATAGTTGTGCATGCCTAGTACACCCTCTAGCCTGCGACTATGTTCAGTGATCATGATGAACAAGGTAGTGACTTTGAAGGATTCTATACATCAAGTGAAAGAAAAAATGATGTCTGACCTCCTTACATATACAAAAAGTATACCTTCAGAGTCCATCACTAAGCTGGAAGAAGTGGATAGCAAAGAAGTTTTTAACATCAATAATGAGGTTCCAGTTATTCATTCACTGACGAATGGGAAAATAGACAAAATGGTTCTGAATCAAAAAGTGATCTTGGTAATAGTGACAATGAAATTGTTGCTAAAATTGTACCAAAAAAAGTGCCTGCAGATGACATGGTCAAAATGTGTGATGGGCTTACTGAAGAACTAAAGCACTGTGTATTCAAAACAGAATATGAAATCGTTACCATTTATAAAATCAAAGAGAAACTTCTGAGACCAAACAAAAGCATCCTTAATGAGGCAGATGACTCTGAAGGAGACAGTTTTTTTTAAAAAAGCCATCCAGCAGAATATCTCCTCATCCCTACAGGTTGTATTTTCTGGTCCCTCAACTGCTCTGATTTTTTTCTCACCTAAAAAATAAAATATAGCATATGGTAACCTTTTAATAAAACACAGTATCATGGGTAAAGGTTAAAAGCTGGCTATTGTATGTTGTAACTGTTGTTTAGCAACATATTCGGGTATTCTGGTGATGCTGTGGTGCCGCTTAGTTACACTGAACACATTTTTTTCACTGTATCAGTGATATATTTTTTGCTATTAAGTACTTATGTGTGAAAAAGTGTAAGAAAATGAGTATTAGTAGCATATAAATTCAGAGCTGGGAATGATAGCGATACCAAACAACCACAGATTGTCCACATGGGTGGCTAACATAATAACACCTTTGCTTTCTGATGGTCCAATGTACACAAAATTGTTTTATGCACAAAATTATTTAAAATGTTGTATAAAATTACCTTCAGTATATGTGTATAAGGTATATATAAAACATAAATGGATTTTATGTTTAGACTTGGGTTCTATCCCCAAGATATCTCATTATGAATGTGCAAATATTCCCAAATCCAAAAAAAAATTTGAATCTGAAATTCAAAACACTTCTGGTCCCAAGCATTTCAGATAAGGGATACTAAACCTGCATGTATATGTATCTATGTACACACACATACATATATTAATACATATACACATGTGCTATTATCCTATTGGTTCTGTTTCTCTGAAAAATCTTGACTAATACAGTGGTAATGTTGTGAAAATACAACCAAAGTGACTCCTTAAGAATGTTTTTGATGAGATGAGCTTCAGTCATATGGCATTTCTTTGGAATTTGAGTATTCTGAATTAACACAATCCATCCTTAAAATGTACTTATATTCCCTGCTGTAGTCGTCACAGTGCCTGGCATAATAGACATTACAACAAATGTAATCTAATGAATATTTAAAAAGACTTACTCTATTAAATACACAATACTTCCTATGCATATTTAAGCACAATCGTATAAATAGTCTGTGCACTATTTAATAAATAGTTTGCTAAAACAACCACTTGTCTAAATGACAAAAAATTATATTCAAATAAGAAACATGTACAAAAATCAGTTCTAGCTCAATCATGGATTTAAAACAAACAAACAAACAAAAAGCACAATTTAAAAAGAATCATACAAAAAGTGGTAAAAAATATCTTTATGACTTCATGGTTAGATTGCATTTCTTTAAAAAGTTGCAAAAAATATGAAAGAAAAAAATAAAAATAATTTACCCACATTACAAATTAAAACATCAAAGCAGAAAGGGCTTTCCATAATTCATGTGTGAGATAGAATAACTGGTATCAGAATAACTCTCTTATCAAAACAATTATTAAAATGAACAAAGTACAATTGTCTGAAGGAACAGGAAAATGAAGGAAGTATCTAAGTGGCTACTATTCATGAAAGAAAGAAGGACAGGAGGTGAAATTCATATAAACACTGTCATTTTCTTGATGCCATTTCCAAGTTCTTCCTGCAGGAGTCTAGAACTCAAGAAGAAGCCTGTAGTCTCACTGGGTGGAGAAGACAGAGGTCAGAGACCCAGGGGAGCCAAAGTAGCTGAAAGGGGAGGGAAAAAGTACTGAACACAAGAGGATACTACAGAGAAGGGAGCCTGACAAATACAAATGTAATTCCTTGCCTGACTCTTAAGCTACCTGGTTAAGAAAAAGGACAAAAACCACAGCTACCTGTAACAATATGGATGAATCTCACAGACAGGATGTGGAGTAGAAGAAGCCAGACACAGATCAGTATGTAGTAAAACATAGTAAGTCTATCCACTCAATTTTTTAAAGATGAAAATAAAAATAATAAAGCAAAACAAAAATTAAAAGAAAATCTACACAACAAAATACCATTAACACAAAAATGGACATATATATTCTTGGAAAAACTATGTATTTGAACAAAAAATAATTATTATCCAAGATATATTTCAAAAACTCATAAATTAATACAATAAAGATAAGCATTGCAGCTGATAATTTATGGAAAAACTTGTCCAAATGTCTAATGGACATGAAATGATTCTCAGTTTCAGCAGTAATTAGGAAAACAAAAATTAAAGTATCAGTGAGCTATTATTGCATGAACATTGGCAAAATATCAAGGTTTTTAATCAACAAATTATTAATGCTAATGTGGAATGATGGGAGTTCTCACACACTCTTGATGGAATTGTAATTAGTAGGCTATTCTGGAAAGAATCTTGCCAATATCTAGTAATATTATAAATTTACACATTGTCCCAACGAGACACTATACTTTTACATTTTATATACATATCCTAGGGAAAGTTCCACATATATTTAATATTTATGCTAGTATCCAATGTTCACTATGACATTTTAACTGCAAAAAAAAAAAAAAAACAGAAAAACAAGGTAGATGTTTTTTAAAAATTCTCTACTCAAATACTATCTTACAGTGTAAAAGAATGAAATGGAATGACATATATCAACATTATTCAGTCTAAGAACACAACATAGAAAGAACAAAAAAAGTTACCAAGAAAGATATATGGTATGACAGCAATCATTTAAAATTTAAAAATCTCCAAAAAATGCTGTATACAGTTTATGAATATATACACAAAGATTTAATAAAACTGTATGTATATACATTAGTTTATGTAATTCTATATGCTGAAATGACTTATATTTTTTATAAAATGTCTGTGCTTTTTTAAAAATATTTTTATCCTGAAAATTATGTCATAAGTTGAAATGTTGCTAGAATGAAAGCTTGTTTAATGCATAGCCTCAGGTCAAAAGAACTGTGTGCTTTAGATGGGATAACTCTTTCAAAAATATATTTCTCAGAAGGATGCCTTAATTTATTATGTGTGATTTAAATACATTACTAAAACAAATCATCCCCAAAAGTTTATCATATAGGTTAAGACCTCATTCACATTTTATTTCATACTGGGAACAATTAATGGAAACTCTTGAATATTTATGATTTTAAGAATGTATATGATATTCTTACAATACAATAGTATCTACTTAATATAATTTCTTTCCCAATAAGTATAAAGTTTAGATTCAGAGATAAGATGGCTGACCGGAGACAACAGCTGCCAGATTGTCTCAGAAAAAAGGAAAAGTTTTAGATGAAAAAGAAAGCAAACAAACAAACATAGATCAGGTGTAATTCTAAGGGAAAAGTGTCAGAACCTACCAGAGATTCCACAGGAAGAAGTTTCAGAGCAGAACAAGAAGGGGCAAGATATTAGCAGAGATCTACCGCCAAGAGGCTTAGAGTCCAGCTAAAAGGGTAGGTGGAGCCATTTGTTTTCCCCTCCCTCACATTGCTGGCAGGCAGTAGGCTCCCGAGCTGCTGGAGAGCCTTTCTATCCTCATAAGCCCCAAAGCTCTTGCTGCCAGTGAACTGGGAACTTCTTGAGGACAAAGCACCAGGCTGCCAGCCCCCTTGGGTTGCTTCCAATCACTCCAGACCCACGCCACAATGGCAGGCGCCATATTGCTTCTCCACCCACCTGCACCTTTGTCATCCCAGGGACCTCCAGGCCCTCAGTTTTCACCTCACTTGTTCCCAAACAAACATTTCCTAACTCTGGCCCAGACTGCAGGAGCCACAGGAGCTGGTGGGTCCCCGGGGATCTGTGTGACCCCAGCCTGGACATTCCAGGCTGGCTGTCTTCAGGAGAGAGGGACAAAGGAGGACCAGAGTGCCAGCTTTCCTCTATCTGGATGCTTTTCCTCCCCTTCCCATTTCCCACCCATGGCTGCTGAGAGAGAGGAATGAGCTGGGGCTCTCAGGAGTGGCTGCTTCCCCCATTTTGGTGCCTCCAACACACCAAGGCTTCCACAGAGAATGGAGTTCAAACCTTTCCTCTTCAAGACCTGAAACTGACTAAGGGGTGCTGGGACTGTGAGCTCCCTGTCCACTGGCCCTCCCTGGTGCTACTTTCCTAGCTGCTCCATCAGAATAGGGCACACCTCAAAGCAGAGGGACATCAAACTTGCTTGAGAACCGTATATGCAACTTGGGACCAGCATGCTTCTCCCTGACGCAGTCAGGGACCTTCAGGGACCCAGAGACACGCCTGCAGGCTAGATTCTACACCTGCAGGATTTGATAATGTTGGTTGGGAGCACCGAGGGGAGATTTGTGAACTAATCTTAGTAGGCGAAGGAGCCTGCATGGGCAGAACTAAAAAAAGAGTTCAGCACAGGGCCCAGCTGGAGCACACTGGTGGAGTGCCCTCCCTCAAAAGGAAGGAGGCACTCTAAGCCCAGTGTGGGATCCTGGACAGGGAAGTTCCCAGCCCACAGTGCCTTCATCCGGGAGTTCAGCAAGTTTGAACTCCTCCCTCCTCTAGGAGGGAGACCTCAGAGAATGGGAGAGGGGAAAATAGCAAAATCTCTCCTGAAAGCCAGACTGTGAATCTCTGATGGATCCTCCCCCTCAACATGCAGACTTTCTGGCTGGGAGGGGCCACGTCTGTCCCTCCCTGATAGCTTTTCTGAGAAGCCTGGGAGTGGACCTTTGACCCCCACCAACACAGCTACCTTACCAGCATTTGTGAGACTGAGGGCAGGGTCACCTGACTCCCGCCAGCCCAGCCTCACTCACCCACCTGCCTTGGCTGTGGTGGACAATAAGGACTCACCTGGATATTCCAATTCAAATTTCCCAGTTGACCAAACAAGATCAAACAGTTCACATCACACAAATATATGGACACTTAGAAACTATCTGCATTTATTTTTAATCTATATTGGGCCCAAACTCAGTGACAGTACGTCTGTAGGTTCAATATATACCAGTGTTTGCATTTTCAGTGTTGTCTATTTTACATGTCTTTATGCCCAGCGAAGAACCTTTCTCAATTCAAAAAAACATATACATTTTTAAACAAACAAATAAAAACTTAAAGTATTTAATATGTATTTTATATTGTCCTTAACTCAGTGACTGTGAACAAATCATCTATCTTTACTATGGACATATCTTTGTGAGTTGCCTGAAACTTGGATTTATCTGTGTTGATAAAGAATTACTCATTTTATTTCTTAACTTGGAGTTAGTCTATCTAGGCATAGTAAGACTGACAAAGAACATTCTAATTGATAATCATGAAATAGGAAAGGAAGATTTTGTATTATTCTTAGGAGAGCCAATTAATGTTCTTTCTAAGAATAAACACTTCAAAATTTTCAGAAAGAGGCAATAGGAATTTTATTTTATCTATATTAGAAATGAAGCATCTGAAGATCATTTAAAAATTTCCATTGTCTCATGTCAAATTTGGTTATATTTTACTGGTAGTCATAAAAAGAATTGTTCTAATAAGGACATATTCAGTATAATGTCAGAGGGTCCCATTCAATTACCAGAAAATTTATAAAGATGTATGTTTAAAAAAATACATTATGGATCAGAAATTTTTTACCTGATTTTCCTAGTAAATGGCATAATTACGTCCCAAGGAGACTTGGTTGATTTATATTTTTTTCTCTCTACAACTCACATAATAGAAGGTTTCTTATAATTTTTAAATCTTCTGGCTAAGTGCAGTTTTCTAATCAATAGTAAAAATGGCTTTTTCATTTGGCAATTTTCTGAAATAATAAGACACATAGATTTCTCTCTGCATTTCTTTTGTTTGTTTTTTCCACTGAATTGCAGAAATAACATCAAATTGAGATATATTTATACCAAGAAATCTTATCCAGTGAGATGAAACTAGGAAGTGAAAATGAAAGACAATAATAATTCCTGCTTCTTATCTTGGAGGAGAAGGTATTACAAGTTTGTGAGCACAGCTAGTTTGATACACCAGTGACTTTGAGGCTTAGTAGACAAAATTTTATTGAATTTATTTATTGAATTAGTTGAGAAATATTAAAAGAGGATAGGTAAATTTAAATGGAAGTTATTAGGGATAATATTTTGAAATTAACCTAATAATCTGATAACATCTGATAATTTATATATTTTAAATGCTGTGTCTTCGAGGCAGTATAAATTTGAGAAGATATAATTAATGGATATGTTATTTGGCAGAAAGTTAAAAATTTAAGAATAAAACAAAAATAAGTGTTTATATATATTTGAAAATCACATGTAAAATATATTCAGTTTTAATCACTGAACACCTACTATGTGTTAGAATCTATTAGAGTGTCTGGGTACAGAGCAGTAAGCAAACCATACAAAGTTCCTATCCTCACGAAGATTACATTCTATTAGAGGAAGTGGGAACCAGAGTTTTAAATAGCCTAGGTACACATAATAGCAAGATTTAGTATCTCCCATCTGCTCGCCATTTCTTTTCAGGTCATAATGCATTAACAGGGATTGAATCCCCATTCCCACCTTAAATTTAACCCCCTCTAAACACCTAAAGAAAAAGGAAAAATATATGAAATATTACTTTTCAAATATCAGATTACTGACATAGCAGGAAAATGATGTGGGTAAGAAAGTGGAAAAATTAGGCGAGCCTTATAACTGTCTATGCTTATTTTCTAGAAAGAGTTTTCAGTGAGGAAACTAAACAAGGCCAGGGAAAGACCACCAGAGATGATCAGGAATAACAAACTCCGGAATTCACAAAGGACAGAGATTTGTTTCTGTACATAAGTCAGAGTGGAAAAACCTCCTAATACTTGGGATATAAAGTCGAGTCCTCAGAAGAGTAGAGCCTCAGTAGTGGGGCCAAATTAACCCTGTGCTAAATGTTGTTGTGAATGTGCCTAATGAACTTAAGTTCAACCTTAAAAAGATCATCAAATTGCTTTTAATTAACTTAACTATGTTCCAGAAAAGAACTCAAACATATAAAGAAACACAAAAATTCCAGCACACAGCAAAGAAAAATTAACAGTATGTAGCTTTTAATAAAAAATTACCAGACATATAAAAATGGAAAGAAAAGGCATATAATAAGGATAAAAATAAATAATTAAAAACAAACTAAGAAATGACATATATAGGTTTAGACACATACAGGTTTAGAAGATAATAATGCTAAAAAAAAAATTATAAATACAGGTGTCCCAAAATTCCCCAAAGTTTTTCCATACAAAGGAAAAAATTTATAAAATTTTGTAATAAATATTTTGTAAATAAAGATACATTTAGCTACAGTTTCCCATTTTCCCTGTGTTTGGCAACTTTTGGGACACCCTGCATATTCCATATAAACAAGAAGGTAGAGGAAAGAATAAACATTGTAAAGAAAGGTATAAACGATATTTTATAAAAGACCCAACTGAACACCTAAAGATGAAAAATATAAGACTTCAGATACAAAAATTTAATATGGGATTAACAGCAAATTAGACATCACAGATGAAAAGATTAATCAGTTTAAAGTGGAAGCTTTCCTTGAGTACTTCCTTGGCTGTATGTACCTGGAAAATTTCTAATGGCTTCTGCATTAAAGACGGAAATTCTCAGTATGGCCTCAAAAGCGTGCAGGGTACATCCCCCTAATAGCTAGCTCCAAACCTCACCGTGCATCATGCCCTCCTTACACTCAGCATGCTTTAGCTGTGTTGATCTTTATTTTTTCTTTAATTCCTGAAATTAAAGATGTGTCAATTGCACATGATGTTCCATCTTCCAAACTTTCACTCCCACCCCATTGCCTCCCATTTTCTCCTAGTTAACTCCTTAAATAATCACCTCCAGTGTCACTTCCTCAGGGAAGCTCTCCCTACTCCACAGATTAGGCTGTATCTCCCTACTATCTACTTTTATAGCTCCACTGTCTACTCCAGTTTTGGACCATCACTCAGTCGTAATTTTACATTTTTTGTGTCATTGTATTATAACTGCCTAGATTTTCCAGCAGTGTGTGAGTCATAGGGGTAGAAAATGTCAAATTTTGTCACTCATGAATTCACAGCAACTAGCACACTGCCTGACACATAATAAATGCAGCAGTCCCTCTTTATCTTGGGGGATACATTCCAAGCCCCCCAGTGAATGGCTAAAATCACAGATAGTACTACCAGACATGATTGCCATCATTTGGAACACATTCCCATTCATGTTTCTACCCACAGATTGAATGCCTTTTCTATCTTAAACTCTCATTACACACTGTGGCTGTAACTTTTGCACTTAAGGTATGACAGCAAAACTAGTACAAATTACTTTTTTCTTCTTCACGGTTTTATGGAGAGATTTGTTCTTACTATAGATCTTAGCAACCTCACCATATAATTTTTCCCCCTTCCTCATTAAGTTGAGAATTTTGACATTTTCACTTAAAAGGAACATTTTAGGACTTCCCTTTGGCATACCCAAATTGCCAGCAGGACCACTCTTGTACTTTGGGGTCATTATTAAGTAAAATAAGGTTTACTTGAACATAAGCACTGCAATACCATGACAGTCATCTGACAGCTGACTGTTAATACTAACTGACTAAAGGGCAGGTAGCGTACACAGCATAGATAGTTGGACAAAGCAATGATTCACGACGCCACAGGCAGGATGAAGCTAGATAATATGAGATTTTATCACACTACTCAGAACTGGACTTCCTCCTTTAACTAGGCTAAGCACATTGCAAAACTCACTGATTTCTTATTCAAGACACCTGCATCATTGAGATTAAATGCAGTTAGAGAAAAATGTGAGTTTCAGTTTGTCCTTATGGGTTCTAGATTTTCATCTTGGGTTCTAGTTTGTCTTTATGGGTTCCAGGTTTTCCTTGTACAGATTTATGGGGTACAGTGTGGTGTTTCACTTTAAATAGATGTCGTGATGTTCTGTATAACAACAATGTATGCCAACTTCAGAATACAAATTAAGCATTTAGGAAAGTATTTCTTGAGCTTATTATAATGAAAATGGGGTGGTTCTCTTTTTAAGAACTGCAGAGGACATTGATATAGAGAAATAATCCTAAATATTATATGTGGCAATACTCTCAGGATGTTTATTTTTCTTTTTTTAAAATTTAACTAAACTATTCTGTCTCCATGGTAAAGCCATGTACATAACTATAAATATACTTGAAATGATGGCCTGCATTTTTCTGGCATGAATAGAAAATTTGAAAGGATGAAGACATGACCATGCCTAAATGCCCTAAGTTTTTTCTGAATCTCAGTAAGGGCGCTTGTTTCTTACATAAGCATACCACATTGCTGACCCTTGCTTAGAAAAATCACAGGCACATTAATGATGGTTTCCTGTCACTCAGGCTGGAGTGCAGTGGTGCTATCATAGCTCACTACAGTCTTGAACTTCTGGGCTCAAGGTATCCTCTCGCCATGTCAGCCTCCCATGTAACTGGTATTACAAGTGCAGGCCACTGTGCTCAGCAAATTTTAATTGTTTTTTGGGTTTTTTTTGTAGAGAGGGTGTCTTATTATGTTATCCAGGTTGGTCTTCAACTCCTATCCTCCTACTTTGCCCTCCCAAAGTGCTGGGATTACAAGCATGAACCATAGCACCCAGACGAGTAATCATTTTGATTTTGGATTTCTTGCCTTATTTTTTCATTGTCCTCCTTCCCGAGTTTGGTTCCTTCATAAACTACATGCATACAAGCCTACGTTCCAGGCTCTGCTTTCTAGAGGCACTCACACTATCCAAGCAAGTGTCTGAACTTCTCTGTGCCTGGTGCCTTCATCCGAACATTTGGGTGGTAACAGTACCTACCTCATATGGTTGTCATAAGAATTCAATGAGTCACAAATTACAAACTACTGAGAAGAGTGCCTGGCACATAATGATCATTTTATAAGTCATTAATAATTAAATGACTGCAGATAAAATTTTAAGAGATTAGATAAGGATTGTTCCAGATATGAGGCAAAATTGCTATCTTCAAAGAATGTATAATTTGTTTGGGATGAAAAACAGGGCACAGAAAGAATTGATTAGGTGATTGCTACATATAGGTTTGAATTCTAGGTCTACCACTTAACTTCTTGGACTTTGCTGAGATATTTCTTTAAATCTCATCTTACTCTCTGTAAAACAACTGCCTTGTTTTTTCTGTTATAAAGATTAGAGATGATTTATATCAGGCTCCTATTATAAGCCCAACTATTAAGCATTTCATAAATGACAATTATCATTACTCTTCAATTCTTTAAAAGACAAACATGCACACTTGAAATATTTGGAGAAATAGGTTACATATATTATATAAGTAAGAGAAAATTTCCAGAACAATATATTTTTTTCTTATTTGTACTGGCTTCAATTCCCAAACTTTTCCCATTTGTATGTCACCAGAATTAATTATTTTGATTCTACTTACATAATTAATTTCTGATAATAATGTCAAACATGAGACCTCAGATGATTGCCCAATGTGAAGAGCAACTGTCCACCGAGAAGAATATTAGAATGTCTTAAGTGAACAAGTTAAAGGTGCTGCTGAAAACCAAACTCTGAGCAGTCTTTACTAACCAGTCAAGACAAGAACTTTAAAAGTAGCTTTGATTGCTATTATAAGTAAATAGATGATAGATGTTAAAGAAATAGATGGACAGAGTGAGAGAGAGAGAGAGAGAGAGAGAGAGAGAGAGATACATCCCTCCCTCCTGAAGCTGTGTATTAAGTAGAGAAAGGAAACAGACCATAGATACAGTATTTTATGAATCCCAATTCTAATGGTGCGTTCCCTTAAGGGAATAAAAGAGAGAAATACAGCCCTGACATTTCCCTTAGGCCACTGCCAAGCACCCTGCATCCATCCATCTTCTTCCAGTGGAAGAGCAGTTGATTCACCTAAATATATAGACTTCCAAAGAGCCTCTAGCCTTGCACAACCACAATACTCCAAGAACTATTGAATTATTCTCTCCTTACATTCCATTTCTTCAAATATTTCATTAAATTTCTCTTCAAAATAATTAAGAGCCCTTTCTTCTCAAGAGTATAGTACAATATATTGTTCATATTATAAAGAATATTTCTATGCTGAATTATATAATCAAAGTGTATGCTTCTGCATCTAAGAAATTGGTTGACAATGGGGTGAAAACTGGATAACTAAAAAAAAAACCTTGCAAACATTTTTTCTCAGTATTTTGGATACTTAGAAGTCCTGTTAAAATGAGTTCCTTCCATTTTCAATCTTCTTGCTGTCATAAATGTTATTATCTACCATGGAGGCAGCCTTCATGTTTAGCTGTCACCCAGAGACTCGAACAGCAACTCTACATATGCATTATAATACATTTAAAAAGATTAAAGTTGAAATATTTCACATAATGAAGAGATGTTACTGAGATTTTATCCATAAATGCATTTGGTAAAGAATATTAAAGAATTTATCCAAGTACAAAAAAAAAAAAAATCACTTGAGAATCATTCTTGTTGATTAATTGCCCTCTGGGTGACATTCTGCCCCTTTGCCAATCATTTTTGGAGGGGAAATGTTCTCAGCTACATACATAGTCATTCCTCGGAGAACAATGTTAATATTGTTAAACACATCTACTTTGTATCTATTATTCAACCCCTTCCTCCATGACATCAATCTATTGTTATGCAGAGAAGGAGGTATAATAGATGAGAAGTTCATTATTTTGTAGCACTTGTCAACCTGACAGGGTTTAAAAAACAAAACACCTGCATGAAGTTTTGTTTTAAAGAAATGAAATTTTTCTCTTATAGAATCAACATTTCTTAGCAAGATGCAGAAAGAGAATGCAGATTACAAAGAAGACAATGAAGGCCTCTCATCATGTCTAAAGGTAAACACAAGCGCCATAGTTAGACACCTTTTCATGCTGGGATATTGATTTTCTTTTCCCTTTTGTTTTAAATATTAGAGAGCCTGGCTCACTTGACAATAGATGGTACTGCAAATTGAATTTAGAATGGAAATAGATTCCAGATGCCAAAAGATCTCTCTTTCTAAACTGCCTGCATTGTTTTTACATATTTACCTAGAAGATTTTATTTACATATTATTCAAAATAAATGAAAGAAAATGTTTTATTTACTAACATGCTTAGTAACATGCCTTCTTCTGTCTCAGATGAGGTCTCAATAATTCATCTTCTCCAAGTGTAAAGGAGAAGAAACTCTTCTCTTTTATTACTCTAAATTTATATACAGCTTCCCATCCAGTTTATATCTCAGGACACCAGAGACACTCCTTACCAAACTCCCGCCAATATCAGAGCTTCTACCTTTGTGGACTATTTTAGCATGTGCTTAAAAGGAGAGTATGAAATGATTGTACACATCAACAAAAGAATATGGAGGCACAATGCTTTCCCTGTTTCTATAGCTGGAAAGCTCTGTGTGAGGTCAGAGGGAAGCCACAGAATTCTACTAGAGAAGTTATTAAAAGAGTAAAAGATCAATGAGTTCATACAAAAAAAGATAAGACATACACTGTAGAGTGAAAAAGATGGTGGAGGAAACTCAGATCATAGAATTATGGCCCCTAATGCCTAATAAAATGAATAAAAAGCAACAAGTCATAAAAGGGAAGAATTTCTGGTTGTAACCAAAAAGGAATACAACCTCACTTCCAAAAAATAAATAAAGATTCTGGTATATTACCTCAGCCTCCACACCATGCATAATACACACACACACACACACACACACACACACACACCATTCCCAGGATTAGTACAAAGAAAGAAAGAAGATGAATGACTGAGTGACACACCCATGAGGATTATCATGATTACACTTGAATTTGGAGAGAAGTGGACTAAGGGAATAAGTAGACGCTCTGGGGAAAATTCAAACATAATTTATTTTGTGTAGGAGCCTTTATATGTGCCACAGGATTTCAGCAGAAGCAAGAAAAGCGTCAACTTTTGACATTTGCCAGTGTTTCTTGCAAAAATGTGGTAATGATTAAAAGCCCCAAGTTATTCTCCTCATGGAAATGGGTATCTTAAATCCTGATATAGGCCATTTGCCAGAATCTTAAAAGAAAGCACAAAAGACTCAATTGAGATTCTTCCACACTCTCAAACTACAAAAACAGAATAAAATACCCCTCTAACTGTAGCTCAGAGGGAAGACAAACAGTTCCCTAAGAGATGGAAATTGCTTGTTGTAAAGAAAAATTTACTTAACAAAATAGAATGAGTAGAAGACTGGCCACCCTTAATATAAGCAAATGAAAAATATAGCACAGCAACGTGCTACCTGTGATAAAAATTCTAGCTCATAAAAAAGAAAAGAGAAATAAAGGAAGAAAGAAATATAGGTAAGAAAAAACAAAGAAACAAAATAAAGAGCTCAGTTTGGAAGAAAATGGATGGAATGGCCAGAAGAAAATTAAAAAGCAAGAAAACTAGAGCACAAATTTAAAAATGTATAACCAGGACAATCACATTAAAGTGTATTATCTAAAAAAGGCCAGCCAAGAAAATAAAATAAGAATCAAAATAGCCCCATGAGAGGACCACAGTATAGTCTCATAATAGAACAAACACAGAGGAAAATTTTATCACTGGCCCCAAAGAAGAACTTGTCCTTATTAAAGGACAGAAGAGAAAGACAAACTCTAAGGCAGTCAGAGTCCACAGCTTTGATATGATTGAGCAAGTGGCTCTGTGTGCATTTTAAAAAGGTAAGGAATACTGAGAACCCTTGAAAAACCAAAATACGCCTGGATTTCAAAATATATTTGTATATCCATTTCTAAACTACAAAGCTCTTTTAGCCTCCCTTATCTCATTGCACTCTCATAACAGTCACATGAGGTTACAGGTCTAATTTTGTCCCTGTTTAACAGATAATTCAACTGAGGTGTACAGAGATTGACTTGCCCAAGATCAAATATTGAGGAATTGAGGTAAAATATAATAACTTGGTTGTTCTTGACTTGGAGCTCCCACACTGCCTCTTTTGTTCTTGGACTGGAGGTGGCCAATTAAGAGAGAAAGTAGCAACATGGGAAATAGCAACCGTGAAACTTTGAAGGCAGGATTAGAAGAAGGTCATTGATCTGTCATTTTCAAATGTCTGATATGAACCATCTTTCTCCATGATCACAAGCAACTTCTTGTGTTTTATTTCAAATAGCATCTCTGGAGAATAACTGAAAATAACTCAAATTGGATGAAATGTAGCAGCAGGTTCCTATAGGGACCAATTACAAATAAACAGCCTCATTAAAGCTGTAAATGCTTATAAAGTACATCAGAGCAGGAACATCCAACAGTGAAGCACAGGTGTACACAGTTACTACCAAAATTTAGCATAATTTAAATTTGGAACATAATTTAAAGTAATTTATGGGAAAACAGAGGCCTGTGAGGCTCTCCCAACCAAATAATGATAGAAGAAACTGCAGTGCAAGGTGGAAATGTCTACTTTGTGTACCTTGTTTCTCCAATTTGCCTATTTGTTTGTTTTCTCTCTGTCCTCATATCCCTCTCCCCATTAGAAACTCTGTCTAGTGCTTTCTCTGATTCACTGATGGGTCCCACACTGGCCTTCTTTTGAAAGTTACTCCATGTCTGTTCATACATTGTTCTCATTTAGATAACTCATTACATTTTTTTCTTCCTCTTGGATTTTTAGAATTCAATATGACTAAGAGGATATTTACCAATATGTTTTTAAAGTGCAAATGCTTTTAACAAAATGAATTCTGTAAAAAGTAAGCGAAATAGTTATTTGAAAGTGTTAGGGTAAAAAAAAAATATGATTATAAAGAAATGCCTGGAATTGTAATTCCCATTTTTGCTTTCTAATTCCAGAAAATGGAATTTAGCATGTATTAATTCTTGCTACACCCAGAAAACAAAATAAAATTTTCATCAATATGAGCCAGTGCATTTTATATGAGGACTAAAATAGAATGTAACAAATAGAATTAAATCTACTGGCTTCAAAGTCAGTAGTAAGTAGCTCCATAAATAAGAATGATGTCGAGAGGGAAAAGTTAATTTATTCTCAAACTGAATTCATAAAATGAATTTAGTGGTTGTGATTTCTACATTTGCATTAGAGAAAAAAGTTATCTTAGAATAAGTTATTTGAAAACCATTTCTCCCACTTGCCCAGAACCTAAGAAAAGTTGACTTTTAAATAGTTGAAATGTCTCTAGTCTGTATGTGTGATCTTGGTTAAAATATTACCTTTCTAGGCTACAGTTTCTTCATCTATGGGATAAATATAAGATAGACTAAAACAGGTGCTCTTAACTTGGGAACAACTAAATTTTTGTTAACAAGTATGTTGGCTTCAGCCTTGAAGAGATCTCTGAATGTTCCAGAATTTTATGCAAAATTATGTGTAGGTTCCTAGAGGCATTGTACTAGACAGAAGATCAACACATTTCATCAGAATCTATACAAAGCAGACTGCATGTTTCTTTGCCTCTCTAATATTCTATTAGTATCATGATGGTCTGTTAGTAGTTTACTAGTGTTAGCACAAGAATGATCTATAAAGGTTGTTGAAAACTCAGATCATTGGAACACACCAAAAAAGCATCTGATTCAGGAGGACTGGGATAGAGCCTGTTTGAGAAACACTGCTATATGCCACAGGACCCACTATATCCATAGCTTTTTAAGATGATAAAATAGAATATTATTTATAGTTTGTGCATATTTTTTAGCATAATTGGTTTTCTTCTTAGAAAGGGGCATTTTTCTGTATTGTTTTTAATTCTACAGTGTTTTATATATTGAAGAAATTCTAAAAATGATCATATCACTATGGAATCAAAGCCATTACTTTTAAATTTCTTTCGTCCATTACTTATCATTTCTACAAACTCATCTTCTCAGTGAAGAATCCTGGAGAATTTTCAGAGGACCATGAGGCAACATTGATTATATGTCTAATTATTACTGATAAGAAATGGCAATGTCTTATTGTACAGATAAGGCTACTGGCCAAAAGCTAAGGAAAATTACTGCAACACAAAAGAAAATTCATTTCATTTACTTTTTAAACACAACTGCCAGGCTGAAAAATGAGGAATTTCACAAACCATAAATGTTCTCAGAAGACCTTTTATTATTAAATTATAGCAAATTAAGACTTTTCTTAAAAAAAAATAAGTGAATTGCTGGCCTCTAACCACAGGCCTAGTAACTAATCCTGTGTCAAATAAAAAAAAACAAATCTGGACTTAATTCTGGACTTAATAGGGAGAGATTGTATGAAAGGATTATTACAAGGCTGAAAGGGACTGTTGCAATAGAGAAAAAGCTGACCATAGATCAGCACACATTTCATGGCTTGGTCAAAAAGAGCTTTTTTTATATATATATAGGGAGGAGGGAATAAGACTAGAAAGAAAGGGTGTAGGGAAGTGGATAAAAGACTGGTATGGTAGGATAGTAGATTAGAGAATGCTTCATCTGAGGTCAGACTAGTCTCAGATGGGACTCTTACAAAGGGCCTGTAGGCTAGCTCAGGTGGAGGGTGAGCCCAAGTTCAGGGGCCTGGGGAAAGGAGAAAATTTTAACCAAAGTTTGGTTAACAAACATTTTGTTCCAATTGATTGATTAGGTCAAGTAGATCAGCTAATCATTTATGAGGCAAAAAAAAAGGGGGGGAATTTAGAAGGTCTGTGGCTAGCCTCATCATTGTTAAACAAGGGGCAGTTGTGAATAATACTAAGTCATATGGAGAAGAGTGACTCTTTGCAGTAAGCTGATTCCCTGGAACACAGAAAAGTAGAGGGGTTTCTTAACCTTCATTGTTTTCCAGGCTCACAGGGCTCTAATAAAATGCAATATTGTCACATGTTTTCCAAACATCACTGTAAAATACTACATGCATTTTATATTCCTACCTCATTGTACATCCTTCATAGCTAGAAACTATTAATAATTCCTCATTGATCTAGAGATGCCATTTTCTTGGGGATGGGGGTAGGAGTGGGACCCAGATATAATAGATAAATGCACAGCAGAAGGAGAGCTTCCCCTTCCTGGGAGGACTCAGAGAAGAGAGACTCCATTGTGGAGTCATACAGAGATGCACACTACTTTAGCTTTTAAATGCGTATTTCACCATGGCCACTCAGCATTGAAATGGTTTCAGCCAGAAGATGTAATAGAAACTCTGGCAGCCAATTGCAGACTAATAAAATTTTGTATCTAGACTATTATTTGAATTCAGAGAAAGGATTTTTCCTTTCCTTGTATAATACATTGATTTTGCTGATTGTGTTCTAAACACTATGCTATTTGCTGGGTTACCAGAAATGAAGGCATAATTCATATCTAATTTCACATCTTCAGGAGTAGCAACTCTTTCGATATAATCAAAGTTTATAAATGACCTAATGCTTCTAAATTCAATTTAGCATTCTTGGAAAATAGGTTTTTAATCATTGCCATTTAATAAACAATGTAAATCCAATAATGATCTTAAACACATCTCTGTACCTTCTCCTACTCCCTTTCCTCATTGTCATCATCATTTCGAACATAAATTACACAAGCTGTGGAGTAATTGGACTATTTCCACAAGCTATTTACCATATGCCCACGCATTCTTCGGGCTGTTCCTCTTCTCTTCTGCAAGGGAAATCTGATGAACTGCAGCCTATAGATCTAAATTCATCCACTGGTGAAAATGGAGTTTCTCTATTATACTACACAGAGTCATGGAGTTTTATAAGACAAGCAAGGGAAGCTGGATTTAAGCAAACTTCCACAAGGCCAGAATAGGTAGAATGCAGCTCTTCTTACACCAAGACTAAGTGGACTTTTGCCTTAGGATCAGTATTCTTGGAATACTAGTTCTTATATAGTGGTTCTTATCACTAAGGAAAAATAAATAAGGATTAAAAAGTAAGATACATTTAAAAAATAAAATTTATTTACATGGTGGCATATGTGGCTGATTATCATTTTAATCATCACTTTCTGTTTACATAGTCACATGTTTTTAAATTATGCTCTATTATTAGTCCTTGAATTTAAATCTGCTATTTTGTGATTAATTTTTAAATCCAAAGTGCTCCTGCAGTCCATTTAAACCTAACCTTAGATCATAGAAATAGTGACAAAGGTGGAGAAATATCTAGATTTTAGTGTATAAATCCAATAATACGCAGCTCAAGAATTTGACAAGGTATGCTGATCTAATAAGCAGGTATAATAATTTTACATGTATTGTCACAGATTAGAGGTATCTTCAACCAGGATGAGGAAACGTAAGTAGATACTAATACTTGATAATTCAAACCAAGAGAGCCTTGAAGTTCATGGTTATAAATAACCATTTACCACAGAATTTTCAAAGTTTTTTTCTCTAAAATATACATAAAAAATAGTCATAACTTCATTCCATAGCTCAAAATATAGAAAAATATAATTATTGATCAAACTATCCTAAGCTGCTACTTTAGTAAACAATTATGTATACACATTTATCCCATACAAGAAGACAAAACAGGTCAAATGCACAGGTTTTGGCAATAGTCTGTGTGAGTTTACTCCCACATTTACCATTAATATTCTGCAAGCTATCTTGTCTGAGCTATTCTCTACTTTATTTCATCAATTGTACTGTGCATAGTAAAATAGTACTAACTTTTTATATTTTGTTCCAACAATAAACGGAACTAATTAATGGTCATAAAGCTCTTAGAAAAATCTTTGACATTTTAAACATATTAGCTGTTATAACAGCATGTGACTTTGACAGACACTCATTTTTCTGTGTGCTCCAAATGAATCAACTTCATTATTCCATAGTCTTATTTTGTAATGGTTATTGCTAACTTATTTCAGTACAGGCACTGTGCATAGCATCACACACACACATATATGTATCTACATAAAATTGCATTTAAGTTTTTCACCATTCTAAGGGTTTGTAAGTTCTAATACCCATAATACCAAACAGGAAATTGAGGCACAGAGCTATAAAGTAAACTTCTCCAAAATCACCTTTAAAATAATGGGAAAAAACCCACTAGACTAAGTTTGAACAAAATCTAGATTCCTATTCATCAAGACATAGCATTTACTCGCTGTGTTAGTTAAAGAAAGCCAATTAAGGATCCGGGCTTGTTTCTTTCCTTGTAAATTGGGAATAACATAATGTGCCCTCCCCTGCTTCTCTGGTTAGTGGAGAGAATCAAGTGATGCAATAATGATAAAAAACTGCATAGAGTGGAATAGAAATAATTGAGGATTCCTCAGCAAGTAGGTACCCCCCTGAGCTGCGGGAAATATGTTCCAAGACTCCCTGTGAATGTCTGAAACCTCAGAAAGTACCAAATCTTGCATGTTACTTTTGCAGAGTGCTTCAGATTCCAATGCTCTTTTACCACCTACTCAATTAGCATGGAGCCAGATTTTCCTTTCATGAACACTTCTATTTTTCCCTCCAGGAGTACCTGAAAGTAAGGGGGATCTCACCTATAATCATAGGTGATGTCTGAGTATGCGGGACTTCTCTTTCCTGCCTGTGGTTACTAGGCTGCCGGATGATGTAGCTGCCCGCGGGTTGCTGCATGCACATTTATAGATCTGGCTTGAAATGTTAAATTCCAGTAAATTTCACCTTCCCTGGCCTGAAGATAAATCTGTTCTTCTTCTCAAAACTATTCTGGGGTTGCCAACGTGGAGCTGCTGAGACCCTAATGACCCAATTCATCTTAAATAACATAATCATCTTCTCAAAAAGCGGAGACTCTCAGGGGCATTTGGGGAATTGGGGGTTTGAGAAACACAGTTTCAAGCCCTAAAGCTAAACACTGCCTCGTGTTCTCATACCAGGAGCCATTGAGTACTCTAAAATGTAGACCTTGTTACTCATCCTTGCCCCTTCCATCCAGAATTCCCTTCCCTCCAGGTGTTTTTTTTGTTTTGTTTTGTTTTGAAACAGAGTCTCACTCTGTTGTCCAGGCTAGAGTGCCGTGGCATCAGCCTAGCTCACAGCAACCTCAAACTCCTGGGCTCAAGCAATCCTTCTGCCTCAGCCTCCCTAGGAGCTGGGACTACAGACATGTGCCACCATGCCCAGCTCATTTTTTCTATATATTTTTAGTTGTCCAGCTAATTTCTTTCTATTTTTAGTTCAGATGGTGTCTCACTTTTGCTCAGGCTGGTCTCAAACTCCTGAGCTCAAACCATCCTCCCACCTCAGCCTTCCAGAGTGCTAGGGTTACAGGCGTGAGCCACCAAAAGCGCCCAGCCCCTCCAGGTGTTTTTAACCTCAGCATTCCCTTGTTTCTCTTTGGTCTACTTAAAGGATCCACAGTTTATCAAACAAGTCTGAACCTGTCCAAAATTTTTTCCTATGACAATAATATACCTTTAAATTTGGATAGATGTGTTTTATAAAATAGTCATTGCTGCCCTGATAGCTATAATCTGAAAAGAAAAAAATCATGCATATTATTATGGCAAGTAATATGGAACTATAACTATGGAACTATATTGCTTGTATTATGATTTTAAAATGGGAAAAATCTAAAATAAATCTACAGGTTTTCAGTCATTATCTCAGAATATATTAAAAGATATATTTTAGGAATCTATCAGTGATTATTTAATGGGTACGTTATATGGATTTAACACTCTGCTTATAATTTCAGTGTATTTTTCAAAATATAAGACTTGGTCTCTAGTGTCAAAGCACTAGAATGTTTAATGGTGAGAGAAAACTTGCACACTTTAAACATGAGAACAAGATAGCAAATATTGACAAATGTGTAAGTATAAATAATGAGGTCAGAAAAAAGAATTATGTATTTCAGAAAGGGCTTCTTAAAAGGAAAAGGAAATTAAATTGGGCTTTGTCATTCATTCATGGTAAACTAGGAAGAGAAGGTAAGCTTGTTAATCTCATAGAACTTATTTGTCACAAACCCACTCCATTCATCATACTTAATGGTAAATGCTGAAAGCCTTCCATCTGCACTCAGAAAGGAAAAAAGGATACCTGTTATCACTACTTCTTTCTAATCCACAACATACTGAAGGCCCTGGACTATGTGGTATTTCAAGAAAAAACTAAGAACTAGAAAGAAATAGAACTTTCATAATTGTGAGAGTTCTATATCATAATGATTGTGGTATAGAAAATAAAAAATACAATCTATGTGAAATTATTACAATTAATAAGTGAGTTCAGCAGACTTGCTGGTTATCATCTCATAAAAGTCAGTTTTATTATTATAGATCAGAATCAAGCATTAAATATAATTTAAAAAATAAATGTAGTTCAAAGCTTTGATAATTGCTTTAAAAATATTAAATACTAAATCCCATGGAAGAGATGCAAGACTTTACCTAGAAAACAATAGATATTATTGAGAGAAATTAGGAAGACCTAAATAAGTGGATAAGTGTTCTAAGTTCATGACTTGAAAGACAAAATTATCTATGGTTCAGTGCAACAGGAATGAAAATCACAGAATTATGTTCAATAGAAATTAATAAGATTATAATATTTACATGAAATTATAAAGAATAGTTGAGACACTCTTGATGAAGAAAAGATAAATATACTTGCTTTACTGGAAATCAAGTCTTATGAAACTATTATAATAAAGAAATTATAGTATGTTAGTTCAAGTATAAACAAACAGACCAATGGAACAAAAAAGAATCCAGAAAAAGAGGAACATATTTAGGGACACTTGATTTAAGAAAATATAAGACTCAAAAAAATGTAGAATGGTGCTAGTCTTTGTGGAAATCCATAAGGAAAAACACTGAACTTGACATAAGCCATTTATAATATCAATTCTAATTATATTATTGATCCAAATGTAAAAGGTAAGCTACTGGAAGATATTACAGGAGAATATCTTCATGACTTGGTATAGGGAAAGATGTGTTAAATAAGGCACAAAAACTTTAACCATAAAGAAAAAATATTGATAAATTGGATGATACTAAAATTAAGATATTATATTTTTCAAAAGACATCTTTAAGATGGAGAACTTTAAAAGGAGAACCCAAAGACTGGACAAAGTTACTTAAAATTCATAAATGGTTGATATTCAGACAATAAGAAGACCTTTTACACATCAATAAAAAAAAACCCAAAAATGGTAAAAACTTAAAGAGGTGAGATTTGTCTTATTATTATAAGGTAGAGGTAATGAGGTATTAATATCACATTATCAAGTAAATAACTATCTGAGGTGACTGTGGCAAAGACTTAGATGGTTAAGGGGAAAAAAACGGAAGACAAAGAAAAGAAATGGCTTTAGAAAGTCTCATGAAATAGTTCATAAACTTTTTCTAAAAGGGGAGAGCTGGATCAACCAGTGCAAACTTAGAAACTGAGTCTCCCTAGAGTAAAACAGGGTCTTGTTTTCAGACCAATAATCAATTAGTTTAAATCAGAACCTAAAATCTTGGCTTGAGGTAATACAATTATTTGAGGGGGTTCTGTTAAAGTTATGCTATGCAAGAAGATGAATACAAATGCTAATTTTGTAAACCCACAAACTCAGAGCACCAATATCTTTGTAATGGTTTAAGTGTCCATGCAACTGTAAGATTTATGATTATTGAGATATTCTGCATTGGTTTGATCTATTTTAAGGAATTGAAGCATTTGAAAGATGTCTCATATTAGATACTTATTTTAATTGAGATTCAGAACTTGCCTAAGCTTTAATCAACTTTTAAATGATTAGAGAATTGGATTTATAAATCTGTACTTTATTCAATAAAAATGCAAGTAGTATCTAAATACATAGAAAATTTCCTTAATGATTTATAAGTTTAACAAGTTGAGTGTTAAAGCAAAAGTAGAGATCAGTGTTCCTTTCCAAACCCAAAAGTCCCTCAACCTTTAATGTAATGGCAATACATTATAGCCCAGGTGTTGGCAAACCATGGCCCACAGGCCAACTCTTGCTTGTTGCCTGTACTTGTACAGCTCATAAGCTAAGAATGATTACTACATTTTTAAATATTTAAAAGAATCAAAATAATAATAGTATTTTGTGACATGAAATTACATGACAATTAAATTTTAATATCCATAAGTATATTACTCAGTGTGCTATTGGAACACCCTCATACTCAATCATTTACATATTATCTCTGACTATTTTTGTACTATAATGGCAGAGTTAGTTAATTGTGACAGAGACTATGCTGACAAACCCTAAAATATTTATTACATAACTTTTTTACAGAAAGTTCACCAATCCCTTGGGTAGCAGTTACAAGCCTGGGCTCTGAACAAGACAGATTGGGTTTGAATGCCAGGTCTGCCCCTGCTAGCCATAAGACAGACAAATTGTTTCAATGCCGAGGACTCCAATGTCTTCATATGTGAAATGGGGACAATTTTAGTTCCTACTTTATAGGATTGACTGCAAAGAGTAGATACGTTAATATATGTGCAGCACCTAGAAGAGTGGCTGAAAGTAGGAAGCCTTTAACAAAGGTACTTACCAGCACTAACTAGTACTAGGCCCATTTATTGCTCTTTCTGAAGTGTTTTTGGAGGAATACATGTATCAACTTGGAAATGTGTGATTTAAAAAGTTGCACAGTTATTTCCAATTATATTTCAAAATTGTATGCCTTTTAGATGTCAGAGCCCTGACGCAAACAAAGCCAGTTGGACTCCCTTGAACTCGCCCTGGTTCCAGGAGTTGGTAACAGAGGGAGGAATCAGTGCGTAGAGGAACCACACGGACTCTGGAAGCATGCAAGCTTTGGTTGAATTATAATGCTCCCCCCAGCAGTGTGGCTTAAAAAACACCCCATGCACCTTTATGGGCATCATTTTTTCTCACCTACATAATTTTTTAAATTATACCGACGTTACAAATGCAAATACAGACGTCTGGACCTGCTGAAGCTCAAAAGATGAGACCCAGATATTTGCACTTTTAAGAAAGTTAAACATAATAATAATAATTATTATACTGATGTACATTCAGGCAGAGTCAAGAATCACGAAACTAAAATGTTTATGTGAAATCTAAATGAAATAATGAGTGTCAAACTCCTAGTAGAGGACCTGCACCAGCCAGCTAGTCTCCCTAGATCCAATATTTTCTAATATTCCAAACATCATGTATTTAGGGAATCAGGGGTAATGGAAAAGTTGAAGCTAGACTGGTTGTCTTTATTCTGTGGCTCCAGAAACTTAGGACCATTTCTGTGTACTCACAACAGGTTGTAAACAGACCTTATGTATGGCTGTCACCAAATCCTCTGGAGGAAAAAAAAAATGCGTCTCTCCAATGGTCAGAATTTCCTTGAACTCCCCAAATTGGAGAACTCTTGTCCAGGTCTTCTCCCAGAATCTTACTAAATAGTTCTATAGATTGATAGCTTTAAAAGTTTGGATATATAATATAAAGCATATTTTCTTTCAAGCTGGTATTTCCATCAAAAATAGACATTTTCCCCTTGCACTCTTGTAAGCTTATTAACTAACACTTTAAAATCACTGGAGCACATGTAAGGCAGTGGTTACCTATAGCCCAGCTCTACTTGCAATGGTTCAACATCAATACAAAGTCTCATTAACCTTGTCACTTTCTAGTCCTTGAGCACAATGGGATATGTCAGGCAGCTGCCACTGTCTGTGTGCTCTAATGCATAAACTTAATGGGCTTGGAAAACAAGACTTCCAGCAGTTTCATAAGCTATTCAGAGGTACTTTTCAGCTAGCAAATATGTTACTCAGCACCATCCAGCTATTATTGGAACATATAGAGCCCTTAATTTTGGTTTAATGATATTTTTGTATGGAGATTTCAATGAAATGTAGGCCACATTTCAAAAGTCCAAGAAAAATACAAAGGGCTCTCCTTCCCACACAGTTCTAGTGACATTAAACAATGCCATATGTTAGTGTCCTTACCTTCTTCCCAGCCGTTACCTAACTGGTTCTGAAAGATAACTTCACCTTGTGGATTCAATTGTGCAAAGTCTGAGGAGAGGTTCCAAAATGAACTCAATTCTTTTAGAATTATTATAAGAAAAAGAAAACATTAGTAACTGGACTTAATTGGAAGAAGTGTCTAAAAGTTTCTTCTGAGAATAGAAGACGGAAATTAGAATGTTGGACAGAGTAGCCTTATACCTAAGAGCTGTATAACAATTGCTGCCATCCCCACCACATCTTACAAATATGAATCTCATTGATATAGTGTGCCACACACAAGAGATGCTTATGCAAGAAAAACCTTGCAAAATGGTACAGTTGAAACTTACTAGGAAATCAGTCTTGTACTTAAAATGATCTCCATAAAAGAAAGGAAAATAAAATCTGGACTCAATCTACAGTATAAGAAAAGATATCTGTTTCACACTATTTGTTTTCAGGAAAAGAAAGCTGATTGGTGAAAAATACCATAATATATTTTGCTAAATGGAATCAGACTGGGTGCAATCTCAAATTGCTGGGCCAGAGAATACCAAAGCCAGGGTCAGTTCTAGACAGATTAATCACTGTTGCATGTTCTATTATTAACAAGCCAGTACGGAAATTTAAGAGGCCATACATCATCAATATCATATCCCTATTTACCAAATTGGAAATTAGAAATTTTCAATTTGCTAATTTTCTGGCTACCTAACTGGCATCTTTTACTCCCCCCCACCTAACAAACACACACACACACTGACTTTATATCCTTACACCTTTCTACTTTGTTTTTCTCTGTGAGTGGTACTTTGAAGGAAATAATTCACTTTAAATAGAGTCTGGACTTTTCTCTATTTCTGATTCTCACCATATCCAATCAGCTGTTGATCTGATCTCCTTAAAATTGTTTTTCTTTATGTGTCTTGCAAAATCTTCTTTCTTTCCATTTCTACAGCTCTAGTGTAAACACTTTCTAATTCCTTCTCACTCAGCCTATTGAAATACCCACTTAATCTCTATCTAGTTGCAATCTCTCCTCTACTGCACTCCTTATTCAATGTTAAAACATTAAATCTTCTTATAATAGTACTTTCAGCATTGGGCTGTAGTATTTGTTGGCCCCTTTACCTTTTCTGCACTCTTCCCTGTGCCAAGAGAAGTTAACCAGTGCAGACAGCATCAACCAACAATTATTTTCTTTGGCTTCTCTTTGAGTTTGCAATTTGAGTCACCAACAAGAGATCAGGAAACAAGACAGAGAGGTGAACATATCTCCTAACCTGGCCACCACCCTACTTGGCTGTGGTTTGTTGGTGGCCTGGATTTCTCAGAGGGCAGAATACAACTCCTGCAGGACGGCAGTCTCAGATACCTTCACCTGTCTTCAAATTCTGGTATTCACCTCTCTGCTTGCTTCTCTAGGTCTAATGTTGATAGCCTCTGAGTGGTTTTCCCTTAATCCTATCCACATCTTTGGAAATAGTCTCTTCACTCAATTCTCTTCAATTATTCATGCCTCCAATTGGTTCCTAATAAAACTCTGACTGATACAATCATGTTACTTCCCACCCAGGTACTTTCAAATGCCGTAATATTCTTCTGGTATAAATTGCAGTTTCCCATGTCTTTAACACTGCTAAACCTAGCCCTAATCTATCAGTCTTGATTATTGTCTACTCCCCAGTTACATGTACACTGCTCTCTGGCCCCACCACCTCACTCCCTCTGTCTGCCACATATCTCATGCCTTCCTATATCCAGACTTGATATATGGGACATAATTTGCCTCAAATAATGAGCCCATTTTTCCCCTGAGATCTACCACTATATTCCCTTAAACTATTAGGAGTTATGTTTCTACTATATCACCCTTCTTTCTATCCATAAAAGATTAGACCAGGCATGCCTACAAGATCCATGCCTACGAGTTGGGCCAATCTTATTGTCTTATTCCCAGGAACTTGGATTTCTGAACAGAGTTACTGGCACTATATTCAATTGGTAATGGAGAAACATCGATAGCCTTATGGTGAAAGGCAGCCCATAATCATTCACCTTGCGCCCCATCCTTCTTCAGGTTTGACTGAAAAACTATTCCTAGATTTTTAAGAAACACTAGAATAACTTCTTTGATAAATTTGTTTACACCAGCCAAATTTGATTTCTTTAGCCAAAAGCAAAGGACCATCACTAATGTACTAGGCAGTCAACATTTATTTTTTCTGCCAGCATGCCCCAATCCAGGTATGTAAAGCAATGATCCCAAAGTAGGATGCAAGCCCCAGAGGATGCACAGATGACTAATTGATGTGAAAAAATATTGAAATATTTTAATCAAAATGATTTAAAAATAAAGCTATATTATCATTTAATTACGGATTAACATTGGTACCCTCACTCAGCCTGCAGGTCTGCAGGTTAAGTATCCTAGATATGCACGGAACGCTAGGAGAAGGGTGGGAGTTTTATAAGATGAAGAGGCTGGTGATGGCATTCTCTCTTCTTTATTGATTTTTAGCAGAAGTAAAATTATAGTAGTTTATTTGTGTCTTGTTAGAGTACTTTAAATGCTATGCTGAAGGCTAGAGATTTTACAAAACATGACATGAGAAGGGATGCGACTATTTTTTGTAGCATCCAGAGGTTCACTTTTTATCTCATGGCAAAGCACTTTAAAAGAGTTGTCAAGCTAAACGATAAGGTAAGCATTTTTCTTTTGAAAAGATAAGTGTTCCAAATATACTGAAGTTTGGGTGATAAAAAGATGCTGTTAGTGGTATGCTATCAACGATTTTTTAAAAAATTCAACCTCTACTGTTTCCTCAAGATAAAAATGATATTTTAATAAAAATTGGAAAATAACTTTATTTTGACAGAAACTCCTTTGGATTTGTGCATTTGTTAAAGTTTCAGTCAGTATGAGATTGTATTGCAAATATATGTCATTTACGCCAATGTTCATATCTGTAAATTAAAATATAGAAATAGAAATTTCCATTTTTTTAACACAAAATATTTTATATATTTATGGGGCACATGTGAGTATTTTTACATGCATAGACTATAATGATCAAGTCAGGGTATTTGGAGTATCCATCACCTTGAGTATTTATCCCTACTACATGTTGGTAACATTTGAAGTCCTTTCTTCTAGCTTCTATGAAATACACAGTACCTTGTTGCTAACATAGTCACCCTATTCTGCTGTTCAATATTGGAACTTATTTCTTCTATCGAACTGTGTGTTTGAACTCACTAACCTTTTGTATTCTCCTCTCCCATCCACAAACTCCTCCCATCCTCTAGTATCTATCATTCTATTGTCTATCTCCATGAAATCATCTTTTTTAGCTCCCGCATGAGTGAGAATGCGCAGTATCTGTCTTTCTGTGCCTGACGTATTTCACTTAATATAATAACCTCCAATTCCATCCACATTGCTGCAAGTAATAGGATTTCATTCTTTTTTATGGCCGAATATTATTCTATTGTATTTATATACCACATTTTATCTTTATCCATCTGTCTGTTGATTGACACTTGGGTTGATCCCATATCTTTGCTATTGTGAATAGTGCTGTGGTAAACATGTGAGTGCAGGTATTCCTTTGATGTGCATATTTCTTTTCCTTTGGAAAAATACCCAGTAATGAGATTGCTGGATAAAATATTAGATTTATTTATTAATACATTTTGTTCTTTGGGAAATCTTCATACTATTTCCCGTAGAGGTTGTACTAATTTATATTTCCACCAATATCTTATAGGAGTTTCCTTTTTTCCACATCTTTGCCAACATATGTTGTTTTTGTGTCATTTTAATCATAGCAATTCTAACTGGAGCAAAATAATATCTCACTGTGGTTTTGACATGCATTTCTCAGATGATTAGTGATGGTGAGCACTTTTTCGTATATCTGTTGGCCATTTGTATGTTTTCTTTTGAGAAATGTCTGTTCATGTCCTTTGCCCAATTTTTAATGGGATTGTTTCTCATTATTGAATTGTTTGAGTTCCTTATATATTCTAGTTATTAGACTCTTGTCAAATGAATAATTTGCAAATATTTTTTCCCAATTGACAGGTTTTTTTCTTTACTCTGTTGATTTTTTCCTTTGCTATGCAGAAGCTTTTTAGTTTAATATAGTCCCATTTGTCTATTTTTCTTATGGCATTCTGTGCTTTTGAGGTCATGAAATGCTTGCATAGACTGATGTCCTGTGGTGTTTTCTATCCATTTTTTTCCCTAGTAGTTTTGTAGTTTGGGGATCTTATGTTTAAGTCTTTAATCCATCTTGAGTTGATTTTTGCATATGGAGATAGACAGGGGTCCAGTTTCAGCCCTTGTTTCTGTGTTAATTTTCTGTAGAGATGATCTGCCTAATGCTGAAAGTAGGCTGTTGAAGTCCCTCACTTTTATTGTATTAGAATCTCTCTATTTAGAAGTAATAATGTTTTTTATGAATCTGGGTGCTCGAGTGTTGAGTGTATATATATTTAGAGTAGTTATTTCCTCTTGCTGGTTTGATATCTTTATCATTATAAAATGATCTTGTTTGTCTTTTTTCTGATGTTTTGACTTAAATTCAGTTTTATCTGATGATATCAGTATAGCTATTTCTGCTCCGTTTGCATGGAATGTCCTTGTCCCTCCCTTTACTTCCAGTCTATATGTGTTTTTATAGTAAAGTTTGTTTCTTGAAGGCAGCATATAGTTTAATCATATTATTTTTGTGTACATTTAGCCAGTCTTTACCTTTCTTTCTAGTGGAGGATTTAATCCATTTACATTCAAAGTTGTATTGATATGTGAGGTTTTGTTCCTATTGTGTTGTTAATTGTTTTCTGGTTACTTTGTATATTCTTTGTACCTTTCTTTTTCTCTTATTATTTGTCATTGTGGTGTGGTGGTTTTTCTATAGTGATGCCATTCATGTCCTTTCTCTTCTTTTTGTGTTTGCTTTCACAGTGATTTTTATAATTTTGTATGCTTTCATAGTAGTAAATATTGTCCTTGGCCTCCAGGTTTAGGGCTCCCTAAAACATTTTTTTAGGACCAGTCTAGCAGTAATGAATTCCCTCAGTGTTTGCTTATCTGGGAAAAACTTTTTTTCCCCTTCATTTATAAAGGATAATTTTGCTGGTTATAATATCCTTGAGTAGTAATTTTTTTCTTTCCAGATTTTGAATACATCATTCCATTCTTTCCTTATCTATAAGATTTCCACTGAGAAATCTGCTGTTAGTCTGATGGAGAGTGACTAAATGCTTTTCTCTTGCTGTTTTTAAAATTCTCTCTTTGTTCTTCAGTTTAGACAGTTTGATTGTAATGTGCCATAGGGAAGATTTTTACATTGTATCCATTTCAGAATCAGTGAACTTACTATACCTGGATGTCTATGTCTCTTGCTAGAGTTGGGAAATTTTCATCTATTATTTCTTTAAATAGGTTTTCTAACTCTCTTATTTTCTCTTTACCCTTGAGAACACCAAAAATGCAAATATTCTGTTACTTCATGTTGTCCCAATGTCATTAAGGCTTTCTTCATTTTTTTCTATTCATTTTTAAAATTTTTATCTGACTGAGTTAAAAAAATTTTTTTTCACATTCTGAGATTCTTTATTCTGACTGATCCAATCTGTTTGTTAAAGCTGTCAAACGTATTTTGTGTTTCATTCAATGAATTCTTCAGTTCCAGAATTTCTGTTTGCTCCTTTTATAAAACATCTATTTGTTTGGTAAATTTCTTATTCATACCCTAGACTGCTTTTCCTATTTCTTTGAATTGTTTTTCAAAATTTTCTTTTATCTCACTGAAATTTCTTAAAATCAGTAGTTTGAATTTTTTATCTGGGATTTCATTAATTTCTTTTTGATTGGAATCTGTTGCTGGAGAAACATTATATTCCTTTGAAGGTGTAATATTTCCATATATTCTCATGTTTTCTGTGTGATTATGCTGATATCTTGAATCTGATGTAATAGTCACCTATTCTAATTTTTTCAGTTTGTTTTTATAGTGAGGACTTTTTTCTAAGATGTTGGTAGGGCAGGACACTTTGGCTTTTATTTGGGGTATATGCAATAGTGTATCCTCTGTATGATATTTTCAGCTATACACAGTGTCAGTGGTATCTATGATTGTCTGTGTGGCTTAGAGTGCAGTAATTAGTGGAAGCTGTGGTGAAGTTTTGCTGAGGACTAGGATGTTAGGTAAGCCAGTCTTCAGGCCTGCCTCACTGTTGGCAGCAGTGAACTAAGCACATCTGTCCTTGAGTCCTAGAGAAGTGTAGGCTGGTTTGGGTACTAACAGGTCAAAGTGGCCTGATTCTTGGGCCTGCAGGTGGCTTGCTTGCATGCTGGCAGTGGAAGCTATAGGCTGGCTATGTGAACAGGGGTTTGGGCCCCTGGACAGTGGATATGATGTGCGCAATGGCTGTAGCAGGATATAGAAACCCATTGGAACCCAAGTGGTCTGAGCTGATGTTGTGATAGCTGCTATAGGTTGAGTTGACCAGTCCCCTAGCCTGCAAATGGTGCATGTGGGTGGGTGCCAGGTGTGGTAGTATCAGTAATTTGCATCAGTGTGACTTCAGACCCCAGGAGAAGTATTCAGGTACCAGTGGTGGTTGACTGGGATGGGTGATCCCTAGGGCCCTGGATGGCATGCCTCAATACTGGGGATATGTGACAGGGCTGGTGGACATGTTCTCAGGCCCCCTTGCAGTGCATTCAGGAACTGGCTATGATAGGCAGGGGTTGGGTGGTCTCCAGAACATCAGCAGTATGCTCAGGTGGGGACACCAGTAACTGTGCTACAGGCCTACTATGTTGGGGGGCAGGGAAACTCTCAATAGGAGCAGCATAGTAGGCAGGCAGCTATGGGGTATGTGGCTTGCTCATGATTCAGTCTCACCACAGCTCACAGAAGTGATAGTGGGATTCACCCTCAGGGACATGTGAAAGTTCCTGGCCCCCTCTCTTTCTTCTTGGCCCAACAGCATAGCATCAGTCCCAGGGCAGGATGTAGCCCTTTGGGGGCTGGACTCTCAGGATCTCTAATCAGTTTTAAACTCCCAAATTATAGAGTATTATTGGCCTTTGAGTTATTTGCTTCAAATATAGAAATGCAACACCTTCCAAATGATTTAGGAACTATCTAGCAACATCAGTTAGGATAGAAAATTAATAGCTAATTTCAACTAAACACCTTTCATAACTAGAACAGAAAAATGTGAATCATAATTATCAAATATGGCCAATTATAAACTTCTTTAGTTGGATCTACCTGTCTTTTGTGATTTTAGTTATTTGTTTATTTTTACATATGAGGTAGAGAGTAGACATTAAAAAGTAAATATTAAAAACTCTTCAGCACCATATTGTATTAAAAAGTGAAAAGAAGTCAAGTTTGTTGTGCTGTGCTGATTACATCCTACACTGAGTGAAGAGATTGTTTTTGTTCATTCTCCCCATCCATCCCTGTGCCTGTTATCGACAACACTCCCATCTCACTATTTCTCTGTTGATGGGCCTCTCTGACTTGACTTCATTTCTTGCATCAGAAGATAAATTAAAAAGATGAAGTAAAGAGAGAGAAACACATATAGGAATAGAGAAAAGTAGAATAGGGATGAAATCAAGAGATAGAGATAAAGGGAGAGAGTCCAGGGCAGAGCAGGGAGAAGGAAAATATAGGTTTGTGGGACATTTGCACAGGCTTTTACATCACACACCTTTGATGCTGCAAAGAAACCATGGTCAGAAGGGAGGTCTGGGTGATTGTCTTAGCCCATTTTGAGCTGTTAGAATATTGCAGACTAGGTAATTTATATAGAAAAGAAATTTATTTCTCACAATTCTGGGTGCTGAGAAGTTCAATATCAAGAGGTACAGAGGAAACAATGGCAGGGAGGTATACCATAGGGAAGAGGTTACTGCAGAGCAGAGCAGAAGGAATTAATTCACATAGCCCCAGTTTCACAACACCCTAAATACCAAGAGGCCTAAAATCTGGTGATTATTTCTTGAAGCTTGAGTGACTGAATAGCAATGGTTTAAATAAGATAGTCATTGTGATGTATGGGTTTTTTTCCTCCTGAATGCTAATTAGCTCTGTTTTGAAATATCAATACTTTAAAATTTCTGTTTTTCTGAAAGGTAAGCTAAAACTTTCTTTTGTCTGTTTGTTTGTTGCATTGTTTGGGAAGGGGTCCAAGGGATAACAAAAGCTTGTTTTAAGTATTCATTAGTATCATATTTGCCTTATTTTGCTGGATGAAAATTTTTCATGTTGAAAAATTAACCAGCAACCCTGAAATGAGGCCAAACTCTAACCTAAATGTCAGCAGAAAGAAACGCCAGTTTTTTATAAAAATTTTGCTTACCTATTTTAAATGTGAGAATGATGGTCTTTAGGTTTTAAAAATATTGCATTCACCTTTATAATTACTATGACCTATAATATTTCAAACAAATACTTTTCATTAGTATTAGTCAAATTTGAAGAAATCTTATGAATATGGATCATTAAAATTTTACCATTTTACCAATCTTAAAGTAATTTTTAGAACAAATTCTATGACATTTAACAAATCTTCCAAGTGTACTCTCTGGGTTCTTTATCACATGTTCTCTTTGGGACTTATTATTTTTAATATTGTTTTAATAACTGTCAGAACTACTAATTTGGTGCTATGAGGAATGAATTTGCATTGGGAACAAATATCTAGATTTTAAAAAGTTTCTTAAGTTGGTAGGAATAGAATTAAGAAAAAAAACATTAATCACAAAACTATTATAGACATATGAAATAAAGGTATGTGGCTACAAGCTACTTTTGGATTCGAATTTATTATAATTCATTAATGAATTGCTATTGAGTATTGGAAACTAATAAAGCTATTAGTTTTTTGAAAACTTAATCATCTGAGAATATTTAGAAAAACAATTGTTTTTCAAATGTATTAAAGAATTCATTATATTAAAAACCAAAAGCATCAAAAAACCTTTAAACAAATCTTGACTACAATAACTGCTAACGCTGTTTATAAACATGAGACAGTATGCTAAATATTTTGCATGCATTATTTTGTTTAAAGATCATAATGTTGCTGATTTTGGATTTGAATTCAAGTTTGTCTGACTCCAGCAGCCAAACTTTTGACCACAATATGGTAGATGGTATTATTTGTTCAAAGTATTTGCTGCTCCTCTTACAGAGCCCCTTGCTATGGAGGACTATACCTTCCCAACTCATAGACTTCAGGTTTGGTCATGAAACTAGCTTTGCCAAATGGCCTATGAAAATTGGCATGTGCCATTTCCAAACAGAAGTTTTTCAAGCCATTGTGTGTTTTTCTACCTTCTTATTTCCCTTTCTTTTGGGCTTAGCAATGACCTCAATAGGCCTGTTCCTACAAGTAGGTCTCGGGAGACTGTGACACTGAGTTGGACCCCAGGCAGTAATGGATGTGCAGTGTAAGTGAAAACCAAGCCTTCATTGTTATGTGCCAGTTAGATCGGGATCATTTTTTGTTACAGCACAATTGAGCCTACTTGGACTGGTATCTACATTATTCTGTCTGGGCTTCTGTTTGCTTATTCCTCCCTCGATGTAGTGAAATTTATTTGTAATGTAAATTTTTTCTTTACTTCAAATAAACTAGAACAAATCAAAATTTCCTTCCCTGCAAAACATTCTGAATACATCGTAAAATCCTTTGGTAAGCTCTGTAAATATGCAACATAATTAAATTATGAAGGCATGAGAATTATAAAATGCCACTCTGGTTGGATGCTGCATAAAGTGCATATCAAGTAGAAGAGCAAATACTTTTCAGAGATTATTTTCCATTATCCATTGTTAATAACACCTCTCTTGGTACTGGCTAAACCATTTAAACTCAGTCTGCAAGCACATTTTAAAACAGATTCTGTTGACAGGTGCAGCTCTGAAGACTATTTCATCTGCAGTGAAATTACACTGCTCTCCCACTCACACTCCTTCCTTTAAAAATGGTACTTAACACCCACTGTTGCCGGATGCTTTTATTGTAGAGTGATTCAGCTAGTTTTTAATCTCTTGGCCTTTTCAGTGGGATGGTAGAATCACAGGAATTAGAGATGAAAATGATCAATTGTTTTTTTCATTTACATTTTTATACTCAAAATCAGCAACTTCCCAAAAATGTAGTTGAATAAGAAAGGATAAGCCAAAACCCTCTGCTACCGATAATGAACTACCTACAGACCTAAAAATGGGTGCTCTTTCTTTAGAAGGATTATCTGTTAGATGCTACCAACATCATTTATATTTTAAGTTTTGGCTTAGCATGCATTCAAAAATTTGTTGTGATAATGTTTTGATAAAAATGTTTTGATAAAAATCCATTTAAAATCAAGATAAATATCCATGATTTTCTCATTTGCAACCATTTATGTGTATGGGAAGTAACTTATTGATCTTCTAATTGAACAGTCATTGCTCACTGTTTATCAGACGTGCTCTGCCATTTACCACTGCCCAGGGTCTGACCTAATGTTAGACTGTGAGCAACTTTGCAGACAAGGCCACTTCTTCCATGGTTAGAGAAGCCATATATCAAATGCCCTCACACAGACTAAATGGAAACGTCAGGCACAATGTAAATAGATTTAAAATTATTGCTGTAGCCTCTCCTTTTGGGCTAGACCTAGGAAAAGCTATTTATCACCTTCTGAGCTATGGCTTCTAGCCCCAATGTCAACTTTTTTTTTGGGGGGGGGCATTTTTAATAAAATTTAGACCATAGTATTGTCCTGGTAATATAGGTAAATTTTAAAAGTATGTATCTTTCTTATATCAGCAGATTTTGGCATTTATCAATAGTAATTTTATGGTTAAAGATAATAAATATAATTCTAGAAAATTCCATTAGAAGAAACATTAATTACAGCAATTAAAAAAGATTACCACTGATCATATACCTCTTCTTTTATATGCTATCATGGGAAGTGGATTATTGGGACTTCCATGTGAATTTTTCCCCTCACTTCACTATTTATTTTAATTTGTGCTTTAAAAATTCAACTAAATTAGTACTATCCAATAGAGCATTCTGTAATGATGTAAATGTTTTATAATTCTGTGCAGTCTAAAATGTAGCCACTAGCCACATGTGTTTAATGAGCACTTGAAATCTGGCTAACTGCAACTGTGCAACTGTGAAAATGATTTTTAAATTATATTTAATTTTGAGGCAAGAAGATTGTGCCCAGGAATTCGAGGTTACAGTGAGCTATGCTTGTGCCACTATGCTCTGGCCTGGGTGACAGAGTGAGACTCTGTCTCTTAAAAAAAATGTATCTAATTTTAATTAATTTATACATCTATGTAAGCTAGTTATTATCACATTCCATAGTCTGGTCTAGACAACACATTACTTAAATCCTTAGGATTACAGAATGTTAGTGTTGAAAGCATTTTTTTTTATTTAAAAGTATTAGGGGGATACAAATGTTTTAGTTACAAGGATCGCTTTTGTAACACTTGAGTCAGGTTTATAAGTGTGCCTGTCACCCAGATAGTGCTTATTGTACTCATTGGGTAGCTTTTCACCCATCCCCTCTTCCGTCTTCCCAGCGATTGATTTCCACTGAGTTTTACTTCCCTGTATGAGCACATGTGTGCTCATCAGTTAGTTCCAATTTAACAGAGTACATTTGGTGTTTGTTTTCCATTCTTTAGATACTTCACTTAGGATAATGGTCTCCAGTTCCATCCATATTGTTGCTAAAGGCATTAAGTCATCCTCAGCCTTGACTGGGGAGTATTCTATGGCATACATATACCACATTTTGTTAATCAACTCATGAATTGATGGGCATTTGGATTGATGCTACATTTTTGCAATTGTGCTGAATAAACATTTAAGTACAAGTATTTTTTTGATAAAGTAACTTCTTTTCTTTTGGGTAGATACTCAGTAGTGAGATTGCTGGATTGAATGGTAGGTCTACTTTTAGTTCTTTGAGGAATCTCCATACTGTTTTCCATAACGTTTGTACTAATTTGCAGTCCCATCAACAGTGTATGAGAATTCTTTTCTCTCCTAATCTACACCAGCATCTGTTGTTTTAGACTTTTTAATAAAAACCATTCTAACTGGGATAAGGTGCTATCTCTAGTTTTAATTTGTATTTCCCTGATAATTAGTTATGTTGAGCATTTTTATATGTTTATTGACCATTTGTCTATCTTCTTTTGAAAAGCTTCTGTTCATATTTTTGCTCACTTTTAATGGGGTTGTTTGATTTTTTTCTTGCTGATATGCTTGAGTTCTTTGTGGATTCTGGTGTCAGAATTTTCTTTACTGGATACATAACATGTAAACATTTTCTCCCATTCTGTAGGTTGAAAGCATTTCTCAGAGAATAGAGTCTAAGTTCCTGTTATGTTACCCATTAGAAAGGTGATTTTTGACATTATGTTTGAAAAGCTCTGCTGATGACTCTGGTTGCTAACTCTACCTAATCACTGCAGGTGAGGCAAGAGTCCTATATTTTCTGGGTTTCATCCTTTCTAATCATAATACTGTCTTTGTGAACCACAAAATAGTTCAAGTTCTTTCTTCTTATCCTATTTAAAACCTTTTATATGCAAATAATGTTATTAAAATGGTGACTAATAAACATCTCTCAGAATGCCAAATATCATCTGGCATTATGTTGCCTGCCCTTACAATTCACATTCACATAGAAAACATTACTTCTGCAGAAACATTGGGAATACTCTTTGTTGCTAGAATCCATGCCTTGTTTATCTTTGTCTATTCAGTCCTGAACACAGTGATTTCAATTTGGTAGATAACCAATACATGTGATATGGACTTTTTGAACTTAAGTGATTGCATTAAGGAAAGTGAATGACATTTTAATAACCGGTATTTTGCCCACAGGAGATTGCCCAGCAAGTTTATTATTTCATTGGTTTTTGACTTTGGCTTTATATTGGGACCACCTGGCAAACTTAAAAAATATCCAGCTCCAAATTCAGGAGGGGTAAGGGCCAATTATCATCTGTAGCTTTTAAAAGATTCACAGGTAATCCTAATGAGCAGTAAGGGCTGAGAAACACTGATTTATTTAGTAAATTATGACAAGGTTCAGATGTCATTCAGAGTCAGGATTAGGCTTGACTCTAATTAATTTATAAACTTAGAATGTATCAATTAAGATTGTAACTGAACTGAAAACACATTATCATTACTAAAAATATAAAGATAAAACAAGCAAAAGACAATCAAAGGCAAGTCAGTGGATTATATTCTTATTGGTTCTTCACATATCTCCAGATGTGCTTGAGCGACTGAGAAGCTTTATGTGACGGTATCATATTTTAATGACAGAGATTATGAATCCAGAGAGAGAAATCACTCTTGAGAATGAAATAAAGAGTTTGGTCCAAAGAGCTTGATTTTGCAAAGGGGCTTTGGCAGAGGGAAGGAAAGGTATGCATATGCATGCAGCCTATATTTGAATAATAATCACACTTGTCAATAATTGCTGTCTCCTATATAATGCCTACTATGAGCTGCATGCTATTCCAAGTTCTGTGAAGCCATTCTCTTTCTGGTTTCATAGAGAACTGATAAGCTATTTTAGTGTTAGGGTTGAAAAGGACTGAACTCCTAGCCAGCCATGAGAATCAGCAGGAATCTATAAAATGAAGAGGCCAACTTTGGAGATGGTAATAGAGTTTAGAGTCCTTTGTTTAATTGAGATTCCTTCCTCCACTATTTGCTTATCAGAATTCTTTCCATCCATCCAGACTAATTGAGGAATTAAAAAAATAATCCTCAAATATGTTAATAAAGCTCTAGTTAAAAAAAATAATTTGAAAACAGAGGCTTCAATTTCCAAACATAGTTAATGAGAATATTTGAGTAAAAAAACATTGTTGATAGTGGATTGATGTAGCCATTATCCTTTATTTGTAAAATAAAGACAGGTTAGACCATACCTACTCACCACTTATCATAAAACTTAATTAAAGGCTATATTTATGCTGTTTCTATTTATTATACAGTTGAGTTTCTGATTTGGTCTCTTTTTTTCATAAGGAAGAAATTTCCTATAATTTGCAGAGATGTGTTTTAAGAGCCTCCTACCCTGAACTATTTACTTTTAATTGAGATTATATTTTCATAGAAAATAATATTTTTGGCAGAAAATTATATTTGTTCACTTAAACTCAAAGTAAGTATATCGCCCAAACCTAGCTAAAGTCTTGAACATATATTAGATTGATGGGCTTCCTTTCTGTCAGCCTCGGCAGTCCTTGGTATAGTTTCTAGTGCTGCATAACAAACAGAAGCTCTCCACTTTCCATGGAGAAAGGAAATTTGATGAGAATTATAGAGTGAATTACTCCATTCTCCAGATTTAGGAAACAAGTTTAATGACACACATTTTAAATAAATATATATAATTCTAATTTCAGAACTTTATTATTAATGCAATGCATAATATAAGATTCTGATTTTGTATCTTTTCAAATAAAAACAAATAAAAACTAAAAGAAAACAATAATTGAATTCTGTATATGTTTTAAAATAGATTAGAAATTGCAGGGGTTTATTTAAGGCCCTACATGGTGTTTTCATTTTCAGAGAATCAAAATAATGCAAGATAACTCTCTTTCATGTCTGATGAACAATATTACTGCTCTATTTGCATTTAGGATTATAGATAGAAAAGGAACTATATTTCCCTAAGATTTTCCAAAGAGTAAATGAAGAGCCAAGAATAAAATGTCTTTTATTTCTGGTTCCAGATCTCTTTCTTCCTCTACTTGAAAAGATGACAAGCAACCTTCTACAGAAAATCATATTGCAATTATGTAACTATCATCAATTCAAATAAGCAATGGTTTAAGAATGCATGCACGCTACAAATTAAAAGTAGCATTATTCCGAAACCTGTTCTTCATTTTTTTTGGAAATAACTTATTGGTGGAAATTCACAGAAAATTATACACCAAGTTAGACTTTTCTGAATAACCAAATGATTCCAGATGCATAACCACATCCTTGATTAAAGAGCACTGCCCGAACTTCAAACTTTCATTGCTTTCAAATAACCTTCCTGGCAATAAACGTTATTCAAATACAGGCAACGAGTGAAAATCACTTCTGAAAACTGCTATGTGCATTTAAGTAAACAGCTATTGAACACAGAAATATGCTTTTCTGATTCGACTAAATGATTTATTTCTAGAAACTCCACAGTCAGAGTGCTGATACACTTAAGAACATTCATTGCAAGTCACAGTAAACTAAAGTAGCAAGTGAAATTTTGTACAGATTTGTACAGATCATAAGGTAATATTCACTGCCATTTTAAAATATATATTTTGGACTCATGTCACTTTTTAAAAAGAGTTTATAATTCTAGAAAATGAGCTCATTCTTCCTGTTTTCTTGTGCACTAAATCTCTGTACAGGCCTTTCCTTTTTTATCACGGGTGAAAAGATAGACTCCCCACTGGAGAAGCTGCTCTGAAAGTTGAAGTCCCAAGGAAAGAATTTTCTATCATATATTAACCTTAAAATTCATGTAGGAGTTGCTTCCACCAAAGTAATTACAGTGCATGTGTGCATCCAGCTCCCACATCTTGCAGTCCTGTCTCAAAGAGCTCTGTTTGGCTTCTGAGTGGGTGCACTACTAAGGAAAATCTACATCTAAACAGAATATCTTCCATTCCTTCTATTTGAGACTACGAAAACTCACTGTCCCCCTCAGAATGCAATGAATCATTGTGTCCACATGTGTCCACACAGTGAATGTCAATCAAGTTCCTGCAGGGCCCAGGAAAGTAAAGAAATACAGGAAGCAGAAAAGTGTAATCCTTCTGAAGTGTTGGTTACTATAGTGACCTGCCTAAAACCATTCATATTTGGAAAAATTTGAAAATTGTCAATCAGTATATTAACCCTTAAAAGTCTTCATTAAAAATGGTGGATATATGCCGGGCGCGGTGGCTCATGCCTGTAATCCTAACACTCTGGGAGGCCGAGGCGGGCGGATTGCTCAAGGTCAGGAGTTCGAAACCAGCCTGAGCAAGAGCGAGACCCCGTCTCTACTATAAATAGAAAGAAATTAATTGGCCAACTAATATATATAGAAAAAATTAGCCGGGCATGGTGGCACATGCCTGTAGTCCCAGCTACTCGGGAGCCTGAGGCAGGAGGATTGCTTGAGCCCAGGAGTTTGAGGTTGCTGTGAGCTAGGCTGACGCCACGGCACTCACTCTAGCCTGGGCAACAAAGCGAGACTCTGTCTCAAAAAAAAAAAAAAAAAAAAAAAAATGGTGGATGTAAATAGAAGATCCAATGTTTCTTTCCAAATCCCAGTGTATCATATCCACCTGCCCACTGTGTGCAGACCCCATTTGCGAAAACTCTGCTGCAAACATCCTCATAAGGCAGGCTACATTCCATGTGACTCCTTTGTCCTCTGAGTAAGCCATTCTTTATTTGGAGACTCTACCCCAAAGGAATACATAGGATTTATACAGGCATTTGTAAGTATGGGCACCAGGTAGCATAAAATTTGAAAATCAGTGTTTTATTTAAGGCCACTGATTCAAGCAATGATCTCTCTTTTTATCTTCCCCAAATTAAGGGATTTTTGAGTATATATCATCTACAGTAGAGAACAGCTATATAACCCAAAACCATGTTTCTTTTTTTTTTTCCCCACCCATTTTATCTCAGTCCTTTACTTTAATTTTCTTTATTCCTTGCATCTTTTCTGGGCAGAAGAGAAAGTCATGTTTACTAAATTTTCATTTTTCTTTTATGGTGTATGACTATTGCAAAGTAAACATATACTGATTCTATTGTTTGTTGTAGTACAAACACAAATATATTTTGGCTTTATTATCTTGTTTATAGAATGAAGTTTTCATATTCTTTATTTTCTTAAAGATTATGCCTTACTTTTTGATATATTCAAACATTTGAATACTGACAAAATATTCCAGGAATTTGGTTTTTTGTATTTTTAAATTTTCTTTATTCTATTGAACAATATGCACAATAAAATGCATGCATTTTAAGTGGACAGATTGATGGGTTTTGACACTGGATATATCACAATCGAGATATAGAATATTTCCCTTTTGCCCTTTTGCAGTAAGTATCCCTATGTTGCAACCCTGGCTACAGTAAACACTACTCTCTCTATCACTGCAGATTAGATTTACATATCATATATTTATATAAATGAAATTATATACTCATTCATCAGGCTTCTTTCAGCATAATGTTTTTGAGATTTATGCATGTTGTGTGTATCAGAAGTTTATTCTTTTTTTTTTATTCAGGAGTAGTATTTCATTATATGGACCACAACTTATTTATCTATTCTATGTACAACAGTTTGGTTTTTCACTTATTGTTGGATATTTGGCTTGTTTCTATTTTGGAACTAATACAAATAAAACCATTAATCCATTCACCTGTTGGTTGCCAGTTCTGGGCTGGAAGATATGTGCAAACACATATTGGCATTTCTCTTGGGGTATATACCTAGGAATGGAATGGCTGGATCCTATGGCAAATATATACTGCCAATTGTTTTTCATCATGGTTGTACCACGTTACCTTCTACCAGCAATATATGAGTTGCAGTTGTTCCATGTCCTGTCCAATACTTGGTATTGGTGGTCTTTTTAATTGCAACCATTTTATTATTGGCTGTGTATTAGTGTCCTATAGTGCTTGTACTTTATATTCTCTAATAAATAATGATGTTGAGCTCTAATTATATATATAATGGCATATTACATTATTCTACCTGACAATTAGTAAATACAATGTTAAAGTATTAACACAGGGATGTGGCAATTAGCCATAGATATCAATGCCAAAAAAGATGCTTTTAATTATTTTTTCATAACACAATATAATACACAATCCATTAATTCCCTTGTATTAATAAATCATTTAGAGATTTATTAATTTAGATAATTTGTGTCTTTCCAATAATTTTAAAATGTTATATAATTTATCAAATTTATTAACATAAAGCTATCCAAAATATGCCATTTTGCTCTTGTTAATATCTGTAAAATCTTGAGTAATCCACCCTCTTTTATTCCTGATAGTGATAACTTGTATCTTCACTCCTTTGTTTTTTACCAGTCTATCCAAAAATTTATTGATTTTTGACCTTTTAAAAAATCTTTTGATTTTATCGACTTTTCTCTATTATTTACTTGTGTTCTATTTCACTGATTTCTGCACTTATCTTTATCAGTTTCTTCTAGTATCTCTGAATTTAATTTTTCTTTTATTTTCCTCATTTACTTAGGTGTCAATACAGATTAGTATAGACCTTTTTTCCTAATATAATTATTCAAAACCTTAAATTTCCCTCTAAGCATTGCTTTAACTGCATGTTTTAATTTTTATTCAATTCATATTTTCTACCTGACTCATGATTATTTAGAAGTATGTTGATTCATATCCAAATATCTGAGAATTTTCTAGATAATCTTTCTGTTGTTGATTTAAATTTGAATTCTATTACATACAGAATATAATTCTGTTACATGTAGAACATAATCTGTATAATTTCAGTCCTTTTAAATCTGTTATCACATATATCCCAGTATAGGGTCCGTCCTGGTGATTGGTCCACTTGCAAATAAGAAGAACTTACATTCTTCTGTTGCTGCATAGAAAATATCACAAATAACAATTAACTTACATTGGTTAATACTACTGGTCAAGTCTTATTTATCCTAATTTTTTATTTACTCATTCCATCAACTGCAGAGGGAGAACTGTTGAAATCTCCACACATAATTGTGAACTATTTTATTTTGCTTTTCAGTATAGTCACATTTTGCTTCATGCATTTTGAAGTTCTATTATTAGGGGCATACACATTTTCTTATTTCAAAATAATAAAATAGTACAAATGGCTTTATTACAGGAGAGCTTTTATAATGCTTAAGTCAGAATTATTAATTAGTATGCCCATCACCAGAATAGTATTCTTGTACCTGTTAGGTAGCTTGCTACCCCTTTCCTCTTCCCCACCTTCTTGATTTCCAGTGACTTTTACTTCTCTCTGTGCATACATATGCTCATCGATTAGTTCCAAATTATTAAAAAGTACATGTGGTATTTGTTTTTCCATTCCTGAGACACTTCACTTAGGATAACGGCCTCCACTTCCATCCCAATTGCTTCAAAATACATTAATTCATTCTTTTTTATGGATGAGTAATACTCCATGGTATACATACATCACATTTTGTTAATCCACTCATGAATTGATGAGTACTTAGGTTGATTCCACAACTTTGTAATTGTGAATTGTGCTGCAATAAATGTTTGAGTGCAGGTGTCTTTTTGATAATATGACTTCTTTTCCTCTGGGTAGATACCCAGTAGTGGGTTTGCTGGGTTGAATGGCAAGAACATTTATTTCTTTAAGGAATCTCCATACTGTCTTCCATAGAGGTTATATTAATTTGCAGTCTCACCAACAGTGTATAAGCATTTCTTTCTCTCTGCATCCATGCTGGTATTCATTGTTTTTTGACCTTTTAATACTAGCATTGTGACACAGTTAAGACAATGTATCATTGTGGCTTTAATTTGCATTTCCCTGATAATTAATGATGTAAAGCATTTTTTTAATGATGATTTGTTTTTAGCCATTTGTTTATCTTCTTTTGATAAACTTTTGTTGATGTCTTTTGCCCACTTTTTAATGGTGATGTTTGTTCTTTTTTTTTGCTAATTTGTTTGAGTTCTTCATAGATTCTGGATATTACCCCTTTATCAGATATATAGTTTGCAAATATTTTTCTCCCATTCTGTAGTTTGTGTATTTGCTCTGTTGATTGTTTTCTTTGTTGTGAAAAAGGTTTTTAATTTAATGAAGTCCCATTTATTTGTTTTTATTATTTCTATAATTACCTTTGGAGTCAGTCATAAATTCTTTGCCTAGGCCAATGACTAGAAGAGTTTTTCCTACATTTTCTTCTAGACTGTTTATAGTTTCATGCCTTACATTTAAGTCTTTTATCCATCTTGAATTAATTTTTGTGAGTGGTGAAAAATATGGATCTTGTTTTATTCTTCTGCATGTGCCTATCCAATTCTCCCAGCATTATTAATTGAATAGGAATTCTTTTCCACAGTGTATGTTGTTGTCTGCCTTGTTGAAGATCAGTTGGTTGTAGGTAGATGGTTTCATATCTGGGTTCTCTGTTTTATTGCATTGACCTATGTCTCTATTTTTGTACCAATACCATGGTGTTTTAGATACTATAGCCTTATAGTATATTTTGAAGTCTGGTAATGTGATGCCTCCAGATTTGTTCTTTCTGCTTAAGATTGCTTTGGATATTCTGGCTCTTTGTGGGTTCCAAATGAAGCATAGGATTATTTTTTCTGGATATGTGAAATATGACATTGGTATTTTGATGGGGACAGCATTAAATCTGTAAATCATTTTGGGCAGTGCAGACATTTTAACAATGTTGATTGTACCAATCCATGAGCATGTGTTTTTCCATTTGTTTGTGTCCTCTCCAATTTCTTTCATCAGAAATATATAGATACATAATACAAATTAATATGAATTTTATGTTTATTATATAGCCTATCAGTTCGTTGATACTTGAAATGCATTTTTTATACACAGCATATAATTAGGTCTCGCTATTTTTTCCAGTCTGGTAATTTCTCCCTTTTAATTGGAGTCTTTATATCATTTTCTTTCATCTAATTACTGATTCCATTGATGGTAAATTTTTCACTTTGTTATTTGTTTTGTATTTGTACCTCTGCTACTTTCCTCTTTTCCTGTCTTCTTAACAACCTGTTGATTGCTTTTTATATTCCATTTTATTTTCTCTGTTGTCATAACCAATAACTTTGTTTCATTTTTAGCTGTTGTTCTAGAGTTTTCCATATGCATCTTCAACTTATCATACTCTGCCTTCAGATAATGTCACACCAGTTCACTTATAATGTAAACAATTTTTACAATATAATTGCATCCCCCCATCCTCTGTGCTTTTGTTTTCATTCATGCTATACATGTTACAAACCCCATGATGCACTCTTTATTATTTTTGTTTTGAAGAGTCATTTATATTTTATAGATGTTAAGAATAAGAAAAATGCATTGACTCAATATTATTTTTACTCACATATTTACCAATCCCAACACTATTACTTTCAGTAAATCAAAGTTTCCATTTGGTATCTTTGTCCTTCCACTTGAAGAGTTCTCTTCGATACTTCCTGAAGTACAAGTCAGCAAGTGACAAATTCTCTCTGCATTTGTTTGTGTGAAAAATCTTTATTTTATCTTTATTTTTGGAATATATTTTTGTTGAGTATGGAATTCTAGGTTAATAGATTTTTCTTTTAACACCTTGAAGATGCTGTTTCAGTATCCTCTGGCTTGGGTTATCTTATTTCCTCTCTAAATAATTTTCTTTCTTTTATTCTAACTTGTATAAGATATTTTCATTAATTGCTAGTATTTAACAATTTCATTATGATGTGCCTAGGGTTTTTTCCTTTCTTTCCTTTTTTTGGGGGACAGGGGAGTGTATGTTTAGACTCAGCTGGAATTCATTGAGCATCTATAAAGTGAGTACATCTAGTATTTACCAATTTTGGAAACATTTGGACCATTGTTTCTTCAACCTTTTTCTGCCTTCCTCGCTTCCTTTGTGGGACTCCAATTGCACATATGGTGGACTATTTCATATAACTAACAGGTAATTTAGACATTGAGGTAGTATAAAAGTTTAAGGAAGCATTACTTATATATTTTAGTCTTTTTTTGTTCTCTAAAGGAGAATTACTTTTTAAAAAATTTTATTTCCTTATCTTCAAGTTTATAGCTCTTTTCTTCTGCATTGTCTAGTATGCTGTTAAAATAATTCAATAAGTTTTAAATTTCATATAATACATGAGTTATATAAAACTCTCTATGTTCAATTTGGTCTTATTATATATCTTTAATTTCTGTCATTATTATTAGTTTCATGTTTTCCTTTAAATAGTTGTGCATTTTTATCATAGTTGTTTTAAAGTCCTATTTATTAATTCTATCATTGCTATTATTTTGGGGTCTGTTTCTATTCACTGAATTTTCTGCCTTTTGTGGGTCACATTTTCCTGTGTTTTCACATAGTTAATAATTCTTGATTGGATGTTGCATATTGTGAATTTTTTATGGTTGAACAGGTTTTCTTGTCTTCCTTTAAAAAAAGTTGGACTTTATCCTGATGATCTATAAGTTACTGCTAATTAGCTTGATCATTTCAAGGCTTGTTTTAACCTCTGTTAACAAGTCTATCGTAGCTATTACTCTAAGGCTTATTCAGCCCTTATAATAAAAATCTATGTTTTAGATATTTATTGAGGTTTCACCCCACTTCCACTTCCAGACAGTTATTTATTGCTGCATAACAAATTACCCCAAAACACAGAAGCTGAAAACACACATGTACAGTTATTATCTTACAGTGTCTATTAGACAGGAATCTGGGCACAGTTTCCCCTAGATCACTGTTTCTCCTAAGGCTGTGATCCAGATGTCAGCCAGGGCTACAGTCATCTCAAAGCTTGGCTGTGGGAGGGTCCTCTTTCCAGTTCACTCAAGTTGTTGTTCACAAGATTTAATTGCTTATGAGTTGTTGGCTGGAGATCTCCCTCAGTTCCTTGCCACATGGTCCTCTCCATAACACAGCTCCCAGTATGGCATCTGGCTTCCCTGAGGGCAAACCAGCAACAGCAAGAGAGAAGGAAAGTAAGTGTAAACCAGCATTGAGGTATAATCTAATCTAATATCAAAAGTAACATCTCATCATTTTTACTGTATCCTATTCATTATAGGCAAGTTAGTATGTCCTGCTCGCACTTAAGGAAGAACATTACAAAAGTTCATGAGTGTCAGCACTTCTGGATTATTGGAAGCATCTTAGAGGCTATGTACCACAGCCCTTCTACTAAGGGGTAACTGTTGTTAGGTATCTGCAGAATGCTCAGATGAAGATGTTCAGATGAAGATGTTCAGATGAAGACTCAACAGTCTAAGTGGTCAGACTTCAACATCACCCAAATTTGAATGAGCTCTGGGAATTGTTTAGATTACAACTCCCTGATTACTCTTCATTTGACCTCATAGAATAAATCCTTATGCAAATCTAGCTTAGTATATAGCAACTTTGGGCTCAAGGGCACTGATTTCTTGAGCTCTTCCTCCGCAGAGCTCCCTTCTTTCTGATATTATGACCTTTAAATTACAGCAGCCTCAGCCTCCTCCAGCTCTGTTCTCTTTCCCTTTCTTCAGTGAGACCGTTATATTCCGCTTTTTCTTCCAGTTCTGTACTGTGTTCTGGAGAATGCCTCCAGGCAGAAAGCAAGGGCAATTGTAGGCCTCACCTCATTTGTTTCCCTTATCTCAGGGTTCATAGTTCACTCTGCCTGTTGTCCCATATTTGGACACAGATGTGTCATCTATTTTGCTTGGTTTTCTAGATATTTGTGGGTAGATAGCAAGTCAGATCCCAATTACTCCACCATGGCCAGAAGAAGAAATCATCCAGAAATCTTGAACCAGCTTTATTTTTCTTCAGACACTCTATATAACATACTAAGGATATCTTTTGGTTGTATAAATGCAAGCCCTATGTAAAAAAATAAGGCTTAGAGATAGAAAAGGAACTAATTAATTACCCTATAAAGGTGATTTTAATAGAGTTCATTAATATACCAAAGTATCTTTAAAAAATAATGTTTATCTACCAAACAAAAACCTTTCAGGATCACACATTCTATTTATTTTAAAAAGTAACCAGATGTGTATTCATTTAACTATAATATAATTCATTAAAAATCACTAACCATAAAAATTATAGGGTTTCAAATGGTTAATGCTGACCATCTTTATACACCTTAAGATACTAAAACATGTCTTCTGCAGGGACTTTTTTCCCCATGTGTCACATTATGATAATAGTATTTTTAAAGGTTACAAGTGAAAAGTTCATCAGATTAGTAATAGCTGATCCTCTATTCTGCTAAACTCTTCAATATTTTTTCTTTTACTGTCATACATTTATCACATGGCTATTTATAATGTCTGAGACACTTGAAGCTAATTAAGCAAAAAGCAAAATTCCTTTTTGCATTTATTTGTTCCTTGCCATTGTGTCTAGGAGAACAGTGATACCACTTTTTCCCCTGTTCCCTCTCAGTTTCTGTGGAATTGGCAGTCCTGGCAGAGGCTCACCTACTTACACTGATTTCTACACTGCTGACTGCACAAAGCAAATATTCCTCCTAGGTGGAGATCTGGGGTATAGACAAATTCGGCCTCATCGTGTATGCAGGAAGAGGATAATTACTACCAAGAAACAGTGATAGCAAAAGAAAAATTGCACATTCACTCCTTCTTCCTTTTACCATCACTCAGGCTAAGCTTACATAAAATGTTCTAAAAAGTACAAAGGTTATTTAGACCCACCAAGTTGCACTTGAGATATATTTCATATAGTTCTACTGGAAAGATCCAATACTAGGTATGTTGCCATACCTTTTAACATTGTTTTGTATCTTTCTAAATAATTGATAAATAAAAGAGTGACAAGCACTAGGAATAAAATTATACTCCATGTGCTCATCAAATTGTAAATGATATTTGTATTGCACAAGGGTTTTTGTATTGGGCATTGTCAATAGTCCAATATGACCTCCCTTTTTTGTTTACATGGCCTCCTCTCTCTGCTGCCTCTGTGTATTCTCACCCATGTTTTTATACTATTGAGAAAATTTTTTTTTAAATTTAACATTTTAGTGAAAAAGCTAATTCATTTTCAGATTGAATCAAGCTGAAAATAGTCCCCAAATTGCCCTGAAGTTATGACTGTCAGGATATTTCTAATGTAATATTTTTAGGCATGCTTCTGGGCTAGCACTGCTAAAGTTTTAACTCCATTATCTGTTTTTACTCGTTGTCTAGAAGACTAATGTCTGTTGGTACAATTTAAAACAAAAGCCAGAGTGTCCAATTACTAAAGGTGAAAAGTTAGAAAAATTTTCTTACTGATTAAAATAAGCACCATGTTTAGAAATTTGTTTTTGTTGGTAAATTCTGATTCAGTTATTAATAGAGATCATATCTTTAGTAAATGAGTGAATTCAACTAGTAAAGCTGTAATGCTAAATAGACTGGTGCATCTCCTATATTCTCTTTGTGATTTGCAAATGGAAATGTTTGCATATTTTACATATTTCAACCTTTTAGTATTCCAAAGAAGAATATTAAAAAAAAAAAAATCTGCTGCACAGAATTGGGCAACTGTGTTTGACAGTGAGTATCTAATCCTGCCTACTCTGAGAGTTATTGAATTCTCTGCTAAATACGGAGGGAGCAGACAGCTGCTTCTGTTGTTTCTCTCTCCACAGCACAGCAATGAATTTAAACATGATGCTGGCATTTGAATACTAAAGCATATTCATCTCTCTCCTGACTAAAATTGAAGCACTAGCAAATATGTAATGTTGTCTGACTTAATTAATTTTAATTTAATTAACATATCATTATTCAAACTGAAAATTATTTGTTTTCAAAGATAGAGTTGCATCATCCTTTATAAATAATTTTAAAATAAAATTTGGACTAAAGCAATTTCTACTTCTACACAGAATCCTAAGAGTGTGGGACTTAGAAATGCTTTATAGTTTGGATAATTTAAACAAACATCAAAATATTTTTGTTTGATGAATACTGCTGAATTTCTAAATCTATCCAGAAGTTTTAAGAGTAATAAATTGCTTTAATGAAAAATAAATTACCTTTGGAAATCCCATAATGGAAATCTGGAGAGGTTAATTTCACCATGAATAATTTCTTATTCATCTTATTATTTTAGACAGAATCTTAACAAGATTTATAAAAATCCATTTTTTGTATCAGTTTGGTAAATAAAATATTGGAAACTTAATTCCATCTCTAAATAAACATCTGTGCATAGCATTAAAATGTATAATAAAATGTTTCTTTTCATAAAATATAAAATCTCTTTATTGTACTGGTATAGTGACGGTCAAATAATAATTTAATTTGCTTCTATATTTCTAAGAATACTTGCCAGTAGTTATAGATTATTAAGAACAGAAATTCAGACAGTGCCCATAAAAGATCCTAAACAACAAGAAAATATAATGCTCATTTGACATAGTTCTCTCTATATAGCACAATGAGAAGTTTTAATGTAGTTTTTTTTTTTTTTTTTTTTTTACCTGAGTTAACTTGTTTTCTTTTTCCTGAGTTAACTAGTGGTTTTTTTGGGGGGAAGGGGGAGTTCTAGCATATGAATCCTTGTATTCAAAGAACAGAGAAGTTATCAAAAAGTGATGTCTGTTTAATTCTTGTTGTGAGGCAGTGAATATTCATCTCATACTAGAATGAACTTCTATAAATGATCCTGAACTGCCTTGTTGGATAAACTCATTTATACTTTCGCTTTCCTTCTTGTGAAACTCTGTGATTATATATACTTGGGATTTTTCAATATATGAAGCTGGACTTTCTCATTTATCCTCCATATTCATGAACAATAAATCTGCATCATTAGAGCTTCCTAGGAAAGTGTCTTTAGGTTGGTTAAATTATTTAATTATTATTATGTTTTTATTTGTGCCCTGCTTAGTACCAAAAGGGAACTAACATGGTTTATAAAGATGCTTACAGTATAGCAAGATAAAATATATTAAAACAAGAAAATGGTGGGAAAAAGAGACAGTAGGAAGTTAAGAGAAAGAAAGCAATATGGAGCCAGGAGTTTAGCATGGAAAAACAATTCCAGAAAATAGTTTACCTCATTAATAATAAAAATGAGGCGTAAATATGGGTTTGAGTTTGTTTTGTAAACAGTGTAGAAAAAGAACAGGAAAATTTCAGAATTTCCGGTGTTTCTAGGATCCAAACAAATGAGGAGGCAGCAACTCTAGGCATGGTACTTTACCTATCTGTATCTCTAATTCTTCATCTATCAAATAGAGTTAATAATAGCAATGATACTATTTCTCGGTTGCTCTGAGAAGTAAATGATAATCTATGACAAGTGCTTTTCACAGTATCTGACAACATTACATATGGTCACTATGCAATGACCAAGGAATGTGTTATACTATATGGTAATTTTCAAATCTGTAAACATGGGAATATCACTGTAAAACTGATGTAATAATATCTGTTAATTTACATTTTAAAGTGACCTTAAGACAATGTCTAATTGGAAACGATTCAGTTATTTAGTATCTCAGAGTTTCAGTTACCTCATCTACAACGATTGGACTGGGAAAACTCAGAATTTGTTTCAGCTTGTGTTGAGGCAAACTGCTTTCTATTTTTTTTTTTTTTTTGGCAAATAGACATTTTTAACAATTGTAATAATGCTCAAAATCAGATTAAAAGAGATATGAAAACTGCATATCACTTAAAGTATTGTTAAGATAGTGAATGTGAAATTTAATGTATATATACAGAGTGAATTACTAGAAATCAAGAAAAGGAAATGGAGAATGTTAGAGCACAAACACAGCTGAGAACGTTGGCTTGACATTAAAAAAAGTCAAGATTTCAATTACTATTGTTACCTTCATATTTAGGGAAAATTTATAAACGAATGATTATTTTAATACTCTAGACAAGCTTCATTCATGACTGACTATCAGAGCAAATTGATCCGGTGAAACACAGAACTCAAAAGTGAAAGACTACAGTGTACAGTGTTATAAAGGCCAGGATTACTTTATGTTCTTCCGAATTGCTTAAGGCTTATTGAACACAGTTGATAAGAGGGTACCAAAACATATGCTTCTAATATTTTATTTTTGAGGACTGTTGTAGTAGTCATTTGATAAGAGGAAACATATTAATTGCTATCTAATGAAAAGTGTCCACATAGAAGTCCTAAATTTTATGTATTCTTTGAATATTTAAGGATTACATTAGCGTTTCCATTGTGTTTTTGTATTATGAAGACTACGTGTGACTATCATCAAACCATTTCTTAAATATGCCTTAGCCTGACCATTTAAAATTATCTCTCCTTTCTCAGTCTCTCTTTCAAGGGATTTAATTAGTACCCCGTCACATTGAGCAGAATGAAGGCAGGCTCGCTTGTCCCCTCAAAGAGGGGACATTGAGAGTCATATGTCTGTTGTGTGAGGCAGTGTGTGGACCATGGATGGAAGTTGCAAAGACTCAGGAAAAAACTCATGGAGGAACAAGTAAACAAGAAGTCACCAACTGGCCTTGACCATATTGACAGCTGAGGGACAAGTCCACTTGCCACAGAATTTAGCTGCAAAGGTATACAAAACATTCAGTGATATTGCAAAAGGCCATCTATCTTCTCAGATCAGATTCAAGGGTCCCTCCTTCAGTGAAGATGAGGATACAGTGAGCTACAAATCCAAATGTCATCTTAGGAAGTACAAAGGTAGGAAAACAACTAGAGCAGGAGTTGGACTTTTAATTGACTAACCCCAAAGAGACTATGTAACTTGAAAGAATCCAAAACATTTTTATAGGAAATTTTAAGTCATTCTTATGCAAGCTAATACAAATTAGAAGACTATGAACTTTCAGTTATATTTTTTTCCATTTCCAAGTTAGCAACATGTTAATTTTCATCCTTGCCATGTTTTATTTTCTCATCATATCTAGGAAATATATACTATTAAACCATAGTGGAGTACTTAACAAATAACAGCTTCAAAGAGTATAGAGGCATCAATCATTGTCAATGACTCTAGTGAGATGGCATTTACAATGCTATAAACATTGTGTTTTAATCAGTGAAAGCTGCCATAACAAAACACTGTGGACTGTGTGGCTTGAATGACACAAATTTGTTTTCTTACAATCCTGGAAACTGAAAACCTGAGTTCAGGGTGCCTTCAGAGAGAAAGACACACACACACACACACACACAGAGAGAGAGAGAGAGAGAGAGAGAGAGAGAGAGAGAATATGAGTACACAGCCTCTCTGGTGTTTCTTCTCATAAGGGCACTAATCACATCACGAGGGACCCACCCCTATGACCTCATCTAAACCTAATTATCTTCCAAAGGTCTCATCGTCAAGTATCATCACATTGAGGGTTAGGGCTTCAACATACAGATTTTTTTTTAGGAAGAAACAATTCAGTCCACAGCATATCCTTATCAAAAAGATACAGAAATTGCTGCATTTCTATATTGTCAATAAAAAAATAAGAAAGGAGATGAATAATTGACATAAGAAGATGAACAGGAGTTCAGTATTAGAGCCCTGCAGCACAGACACACAATCACCTAGGAGCCTGGCTGCTGTGTGAATGCCCTTGTGAAGGCTGGCAAGGGACCACTGAAGCCAGCCAGTGTAGAAAAAGCAACTCCAATCACCCTAATCAAAGCCCACAGTGCCTTTCAGATATCTCAGGAGCATGCTGTGACCCACTTTATAAAGTAAAGCATTAGTTCCAGCAGTATCGAAATGAATACTTGGCTGGTCTCCAGATTCTCAAAGGAGATATATAGGAATTTTAACAGTGCCATTTTAAGAAGTCTGTCCTGCCTTGAATAAACTAGGATAACCTTTTTGGGAAGCAGTCAGGAAATCCTGTGAGTCATACTGCACTCCCATTTCATCTAATTTTTCTATTATTGGTTTCCACAAGGTCTGTGAAATACTGGGCATGGTTTTTTACAAAATATCTACTTTAAAATAGAAATATCCTAGGGGCAGTCCTAGTCAGATGATGAAAGTTAAGTTGTAGAGTCATTTGATAGGGTGGGACATTCACTTAACTAAGAATCTAGATTCCAGACCCTCATCTGTCACTAAATAGCTTTGTGACAATGGCCCATTCCTTAGTCACTAAGATCAAAAGTTTCTCCATGTGTTAAATAGAGCTATAATAACTTTATTTTCTTCTCTACTTTTTTAATATAAATACTCAATAGGACAATGTCAGTAAAAATCTATTAAAACCAAGAGGTAGTTTATAGAGGTGCAAAGTGTTGTGTTTTTTTTTTCTTTCCTAAGTTACTTGGAAGTGCCCTGATTGTTCTAAAACTAAGAAAGAAATGGAGAAAACACAGGTACAAATTGGAAACAGAATGTAGGTGTGTCAAAGAATAGCTGAGTGTGTAGTAAATGGTTTTGGGTGATTTTAAGTTTGTTCCAGTTTAGCTGTTGTTACAATGTATTTTCACTCGTAGGGCCTTCTAGAATGCCAGACTGTATCATGATGGGCATTCCATCCTAGAGGGTAGTATTTCTGTCTGAATTCTTTTATCATCTCTGGTGCTCCTCCTTTTTACAAATAAAAAGTACCAATCCTATAGTGAAGGCCTTGATATCTTGAAATCAGCACCCTTCAAACAAAAAGTTTGTCCCTAGCTCTCTCTTCCTCCGATGACTATGGCTTTAGTTTTCAGGGCATGAGCAAGCCCACTGCCCCTCATCCCAAAATCTTTTGGCCAGGCATACATACTTTATAGTCTAGAATTGTAAGGTTTACAGAAAGGCATATTGCATTAATTGTATAATGGATTAACATTGTAGCCTGCCTCACCCCTAGGAGCGGATGCAACACCTTATGACCTAATATATTAATATTTTGGCATCAAAGTAAGTAAAAGTTTACAAGTGTGATAAACACTGGAAATGGTCTGACATCAGTTCAGGTTAGCATTTGCACTCAAGTTCAAGTCAGGACAGGTTTTTCAGACAAATGGGTTTAAAAAGTTTGGGTTTTCAGAGCTGTTTAGATTTCAGAACTGTGGGTAAGAGATTATATAGATCTAGAGAATGAAAGATCTGAGGCTCACTTTTTATACCCAGTAACAAATCCAGCAAAATTGTCAACTTTTCCAAGGTGGAAAAAAACACATCACCTCTCAGCTTTCATATCTACTTCTCAAGGTGCTTCATGTTAACTTTCAAAGGTTGGTCAGGCATTTATGTAATTTGAAAAGAACCTTAGAGATCACTTGTTAAATGTCTTTATTTTCCTAATAATAAACTGGGCTCCAAGGATTTAGGTGAAACTGTGCATATGGAGGATCAAAGTATAAATTTTGAGTCAATCAGTTGGATCTGTCTTCAAACCCTACCTCTGCTTCTTGCTGGTAATATAAACCTGAGCAAGTTACTCCTTTTTCTTAGTCCCAGTGCCCTCATCTGTAAAGTTTGGATTATAATACCTCCTTCACAGACTTGCACATTCACTATTGAATGTTTATTGGGTGCCTAGGTAGTGACATGGACTGTTCTAGGCACTGGGAATGCAACAGGATTATTTTGAAGATTGTGTAACAGTGTATTTTCAAAATTAGTACCATAGTTGGCACCTTAAATTCAGTAATTTCTATCATTATTATCTAGTGAAAGAGCCACCAAAAAAATTTCAGCTCTCTGGGTTCACAATCCATTTATTCTTTAAGAAAAATGGAGAAGGGTGGCTATGAAAGAACACAATGTGGTTTGTTCAAGCCAGTATGTCCCAGGAATAATATTGGATTTGCAAAATTTCTAATGATTCTGTAGAAGAGAGTTCTTGTTCCTATTAGGGAGTTGTGTACTTTTTATACTGCCATTAAAATATCCCAAACTTGGGAAATATCTTACCAAAGGGGATGGATTCCCAGAGTTTGCATAAGCTACAGGCGACCCATATACATTGATTTGAAAGGGTCATCCTTTTGACACTAACATATACTTCAATGACCCTTTAGGTATTTGCCTCTTAGCTACATAAACTAAAACAGTATAGCTTAATGGGAACATAGCTATTTCTAGTGATAACTGGTTTTCCACTATTTTCATAACTGCAATGATGCAAACCATGTTCTTGGTATTGCATCATTGGTAGAGAAACATAGTGCCAATATGTTTAGTTCATCAAAGAAAGGTTTAATTATAAGAACACCATTGCCAGCCTCTACAAATTGTTAGCAACTTGCATGTTTTGTTTGTCTAGATGTTATATTGAATAAATCAGCAAGATAACATTTCTGTTCTGAAATTGAGTAATTCTCTCTTACATTTTTTGCCTTTACTGGATTTTTAAAATCTTAATAATTTTCTGTATAGAACAGCTATTTTAGTTTTAAGTTTAAGAAAGTTTAAAGGACAAAGAATATTTCTTATCCCAGAAGATATAGTGGATTAAATTTTTCTTTTCACTGGAACTTTTATGTAATTGAATGGTAGTTGGGGAATTTTTGCAGCATGTGGGAGCAAGCTGACAGTTGTCTTAGCAGAAACGTTCCCTGCTTTGATTCAAATCATGGAAACAAATGGATAAACTGGAAGCATTTAATTCCAATATAAAATAATGTTATATTTAACATTCTGGATGGAGAAAATGAAATATCTGTAAGTTGTAGGATTAGGGCTTTTAAAAATGAAATAGCACTCAATTTATTTGAACAATTTTTCAGGAAAATGACATAAACTAGTTAATTAAAGTTTAATAAATCATTCAAATTTCTACTGAGGAAATATACTATGATCTGACTGATACATGAGGTCCAATCAGTTTCCTAGATATTATTTTAAAGAAGTTCCTGCCTTCACATTTTTTAAAATTATAACATTTTGAAGCACAGGTAGTTGAGGGGAGTGAATCACTTCTATTTTCAAAATCCTCTAACAAAGTACCTGTTCTAAGATAAGCCTTGCTTCAGGACTGAACAAGTGACATATTTCTCAGTGAAGTTTTCAGAAATTTCTGAGGATTGCAGAAGTCATCACCCTAGGATTGAGAAATTTTGAAAGTGCCTGGATCACATGGTTAGAAAGATGAAGCTCACAAAAATAGTTGGCAAAAGGAGTCCCAAGTAACAAGGAAAGATAAGCTGGAAAAAAAGAAAGCGTAAGTGAAAATGTTTTTCCTTGTTCTTGTCTTTGAAACACAATACTCATTCTGTATTGACCTTGAGAAAACATTAGGGAATAGAAGTGCCAGATGCAGAAGAGGTAGCAGCAAACTACTACAATCCTAATTTGAACACATGTGCTACCTTTATGATATGAAAAATGTCATAAAATATTTTGGGTGTAATAACAATTTCTTTTTTTCCACTTTGGTAACTGTGGTGGTGTTGATAGAAGGTAGATGGGTGAGTAAATCTAGCTTTTTTCCTACTATACAATGTTATTTGCTAGTTTAGAAAAAGATGCCCCAAATAAAATTTTTAAACATGTGTTGCAAATTTAGAGGTTTTCTTTTTGATGACAGAGTACTATGAGTATGAAAATCGAATTCTGTTAGTATTTCTCTCTGCCTGAGGTACTGTTATACTTAATATAGTTGCATAAAGCTGTGTAAATAACTCTTCAGTTACTCTTGAAAATCAAGTAAGTGGTTTGAACTAGAAATAGAGTCAACATTGTTACATTCACTTATTACTACCTCTGAGAATACAATTCATGATTGTATGAGACTTTGCCTCAACAAGTTCAGCTCTTCAAAGAGACCCACAAACTATTATGTAAATGTACATCTTTTTTCTTTTTCTGCATATATTGCAACCTCAGATCAGTCACACTTAGAAAACCACATAACAGGAGAAACCGTTTACTCCTTTTTAAAGAAATAATTTGTAACATTAACAGGATACAGTAGGAAACCAGAGTGAACTATACTTAATTAACAAACATCAATGTTTGTCAATAAACAAACACCTCATGGTTCATAATTACCAGTGGTACCAGTAGATTATAAATGACAAAAGCAAAAATATCATTTTCTAAGGATTTGAAGGGAAAGTAGGTCTGAGAGAAGGAGGACAGAGCCATCCTTCATGACTGCTGGGTGATACTAACAGGCCAGAGAAAAATAAACCAATCTGTCTCCAAGGACCAGAACTCTGCACTGAGACCTAATTACTATCCAGGTGACAGCGCTGAAGGCGAATAATGGATTAAAAACCAGAAATGTAACAGTCATTTTTACTGTAGTATTTTATTTTCCCTTGAGAGGTAACACCGATGGATTGAAAAATATATTGCTCTACTTTTAATACAGTCTAATCATCTGGTCTTGAAGTTATGCAGTTACTTCAGGCAGTCACTTGCAAATTATTTATGCCACTGAAAAGATAGGTGTGATCTATAGTCCAGAAATTTTTAAAAAACATAATTTGTACTTGAATATAGAATGTATTAATGCACTTCACTTAAAGAGATAAAAATGACTTTTTAATGTGCTCACTACAAATAAAATGAAGAAATCAAGTGTTAAGAACTGATTCAAAGGGATTTTAGAAGTTCATGATAACTCTTTTCTTTGAGCTCTTAAATTTGGGTACAGCTGAAAAAACGGTCAACTCAGCTTATGACCCTGTTATTCCAGATGGTTTAAGAAGAGAGTTCCACACCCTAAAAGAACCCAAGTATGAAATATAATCAAATGTGCATTTCTGAGACTACTTCTCTCACATTAAAAGTAGAAATAAGTAGATGTCTAAAATGTCAACAAAAGAAGTAATTTAATATAGTAATTAATTATAACCAAAGTGGTAGACTTGTTACCATACTAAAGAAAATTACAGAATAAAGATTAAGAAAATTGTTTAGATAATGTGGATAAATGATAAATAAAATTTCTATAAGTTGGCTGCAGGCTACAGACATAGTCTAGACTAAAAGTTCTCAACCTTTGCTGCCCATTAAATGTACCTGAGAAGCCTGTAGTCCTGACAGCCAGGCACACCAGAGTTTCTGAAGATGAAAACCAAGTGTCAGTATTTGTTAAAAATCCTCCAGATGTTGTAAGATGCTTCTTGATTTGAGAAATGTTAGTCTAGATTGAGAATCCTTTTATAACTTAATTCTAGATATGCATCCTTTTGTTTCTAACTGAACCCAAAGTATAAAAACTATAGTTTATGTGATCACTCATATTGGAGAAATTATTTAGCTAATATTTCTTCCGATCCTAACATTTTTATTATATTTATATGATAAATAAACCTGACTTATTGAGTAGTTTTTCTACAAATGAATGGCCAACACATAAAACATTAAAGAAATTCCACCTCATGTGTAATCAAATCCATTGTAAATTGAAACAGATCATTTCTTCACCTATAAAACTTCCAAAATTATTGCAGAAATGTTTATACTTAGTGTTTTTCAGGGTTCAGGAAAATATCACTAAGTTCAAAGAGTAGTTTAAAAATATAGTAGGCCCAGTATGACAAGATATTTATTAATAGAAACCATTCCAGTTCCTTAACTAGAAACCCACGATTTCCTGACACGATTTCCAGGACTTAATTTCTTAGGTTTTTCTGCTACTCTAATTTCCTGTTTTCTCTCTATGCTGAATCTGAGTTGCAGCATTTCCTTGGTTCCTTTATTCCCACCAAATGTTCTCCACACAAGCATATTTGCTTAAAATTTCTGGAAAAGGGAAGGCATTTAAAAACTGCGTCATAAAATAAGCAATTAAACATGAATTTTAATTTACTTGTTTATATGCATGAGTTAAATACTGCGTGTGTGTGCACATATAACGTATGTACTTTTTTCCTCTCCTTTCTCATTTTGGGATAATGACCATATATTCAAAATGGAGATAGTTACCTTTATTTTTAAAATGATGAAGAAATAGAACACCACATACAAAGGGCTGTCTCTATCATCACTGAGGGAGAAAAATATCCTGACACAATTTTTAAAAATGTAATGGTTACTAAAACTTTCTGCACTTCAGTTTCCTGACCTGTGAAATAAACATATTGATAGTACCTGCCTTTTGGAGTTCTTGTGCTGATTAAGGATCAGGCACTTAGAACAGTGTTTCAGATATAATACACACTCGACAAGTATTCATTATTATTATCATTTTCAGTCTTCCCTTTAAAATGCCATGAATATAAAGAATAAGCCAGAATATAATAGTTATGCCACTAACCATGGATATATCTAAATAATTCACCTTGTTTTCCTCACTGGTTCAGCATATAAATTATTCTCCCATCTAGATTTGTCGATAAGGAGAGAAGTTTCTGAGAAGCAAATAACAAATATAGGATTGACCATCCTCATCATTGTGTGGATTCCAAAATTGCAAATTTGCCTATTTGGTAAACTGCATTTGTAACTTCCAAATCAGTACTACACATGGCACTTTCTCAGTTGTTTATAGACATGTTCAGAGCAGGGGAAAGTTCGGGTCACATGCGTTCTGCCATTCTCAACTACCGTCTAACGAAGCCTTCTTGTTTCAGCCCTCATACTGTAAACAAATGTCCATTTAATGGTCTATTTATTGCCACATTTCTCTCATTTTCATGCTTTTTTTTGGAGAGTGGGTAATTTTGCTATGTAAAGTTGTCCCCAGACATACTGCTGAAGCACTGCTGCATGGCCTGAATTATATTCCTTCAAAATTCATATGTTGAAACTCTAACCTATCACCACCATATGACGGTATTGGAAATAGGGTCTTTTAGGAGGTGACTAAGGTTAAATAAGGTGATAAGGGTGCAGCCTCAATCCAGTAGAACTAGTGGCCTTAAAAAAGAGAAAGAGAAACCAGAGATCTCTCTCTTGTTCTCTCTGTCTCTCTCTCTGAAATATGTGAGGACACAGAGAGAGGTAGGTCATCTGCAAGCCAGGAAGAGAGGCCTCACCAGAAACTGTGCCTTGTTAGAACCTTTATGGAACTATGACAAAATAAATTTCTGCTGTTTAAGCCACACAGTCTATGGCATTTAGTTACGGCAGCCCAAGCAAACTAAAAAACATGTCTGGTGTTCCTGAGTACAAGAAAGCTGTGATATACCCTGCACAGAAAATATTTATATTAGATAAGCTTTGTTCAGGCATGAGTTATGGTTGGCCTTAACTCAAAATCAATGAATCAACAATATGGTACAACCAGAAAAAAAAAGAAAACATTTACCAAGCTCTATGTGAGGCTGCTCTGAAAAGCACTAAAGTAACATCTATGGTGTATGATACAGCTATGGAAAGATGAAAAAAAACAAAGAAATGTGTGCATTCATGAGATGACAACTGTGTTTAAAAAAAAGGATAGTGAACATCATTGTTGTAAAGATGAAAAGCAAAGAAATTCATGCTTATATTGCCCAGGGTCAGGAAGATGCTAAAACTTTCTTGGCTAGTGTCTTCTGGCTCATGTGTTTCAAAAGGTACACCCCCACAATATCCTGAATTAAAAAAAGAAAAAAAAATAGAAAAATGTGTATACAATGTTAAATTTACAGGTGAGGTAGGTTCTGCAGATCAGGAGGCTTTGGAAAAATGTTTAAATTACCTGCCACATGAAAAGAGTTATGTGGAATAACAGGCTTAATAAGACCAGCTTATTTTACAAGGACTTTTGCAAATGAACCTATAAAAGGCAAATGGTCTTCAAAGTCTCTGGCTTTAAATCATTCAAAAACCACCCAATTAATTATTTGTAAGAAGTATATTTTAAATAAAGTGTCTTTAAACAGAAACAAACATACAACAAAGTTACATATTGATTGCTTGATGAAAATGTTGTGACCAGAGGCTTTCAGGAACCTAAACCTGTGCTTCCCCTGGGAGCAATGGTTCTATAGTCATTAATTCAATGTTTTCAGGGACTTTAGAGAACATAACTATCATGAATAATGAGAATCAACTATATCTGCTTTGATAGCTAAATTTTTACTTTAAATTATATTCCACCATTGCTTTTATGTTTACATATTTTTCCATATCTTTGTATTTTCTCATTTAAGGAATTATCATTCATCATTATATCCAAGGTTGAACCTTTATTGGACCCTTTATCTCAGTTATTCAAGCTTCTCAAATATTCATTTCCAATGCTGTTTACTCCTCCCCTAAATGCCAAGTTTTCATTTTTATAATTCTCCTTCAGTTTGTATTTCTTTAGTGTAGGTCTGCTAGTGATGAATTTATTAGTTTTCTTTTATCAGAAAGTACTGTCATTGTGCCTTCATTTATTTTGTGTCTTTTTTTTTTTTTTTTTTTTGAGACAGAGTCTCACTCTGTTGCCTGGACTAGAGTGCCTTGGTGTCAGCCTAGCTCATAGCAACCTCAAACTCCTGGGCTCAAGTGATCCTACTGCCTCAGCCTCTGGAGTAGCTGGGACTACAGGCATGAGCCACCATGACCAGTTAATTTTTTTCTATATATATATTTTTAGTTGTCCAGCTAATTTCTTTCTTCCAAGTTTGAATAAATGTATAAAGTTTATAAAGTTTATTAAGTCTATAAGTTTATAAAGTTTATTAAGTTTATAAAGTGTATAAAGTTTATTCGAACTTGGAAATGAATGCATTTCAAATGGAATTACTGCTTATTGTTATTCGGAGTAGCTTTCATTAGATCATCTCTCCCACAGATAACAACTTTAAACTCTGGACAAAAATATAAAAATAACAATTGCCTGAGTACGGAAGAGCAAAGTAAAGCAGGCAACCACAAAAATATCATTGGCATACAGCAATAAACACTTTATTACTTATTCATCTGTCTTCATGTCAGCTGGGACTGCTCTGCTTTGGGATGCAAGTCAGATTCAGGTCTTCTTTCTGTGTCTCATCTGGGGCAAAGGCTGAAAGAGTAGTAGCTACCTACGGCATGTTCTTTTCCCAAGGCAGAGGGCAGAAACATTCAAAGGAGCAAGCAGAAAAATGCCATGTTTCTTAAGCTTTAGATTTAAAACTTGCCCATGGCTTTATTACTTTGCCTCATATTCATTGGTCAAAGCAAATAATAAGACCAAACCTAATATAAATGAGCAGGAAGGTAGAAGTTTATACTTACTAAAAAAATAGCCTAATCTACCAAATTAGTAACAAAGCATTCAACTAAGTTATGGGATGAGTAAGAGAATCCTACTCTTGAGATCAGCTGAAATCTAGTGAGAAAGTCACATAACAACTTTTTTTGCAATGTGGTAATTTTATGATAATATACTGTATAATCCCGATTTCTATTTTTGTAAATATTTCTCTCTTCTCTGTCTGATAAAAAGAAAAATCAATGAAATTATATGGTAAGAAAATTATAGGCCAATATCCCATTTGAGTACACATGCAAAGATTCTTTAAAAACTATTAGCAATAGAATATTGTTATAGATAAAAGGCATAATATATAGTGATGATGCCATTTTTATCTCAAGTATGTTAGGTTGGTTTAACATATTAGGAAAAAATTAACCAATATAATTCACTCTAATTACCAAATTGGGGGGGGAACATATAATCATATAAATAAATGTAAAAAAAATGACAAGTCATTACTCATTATGAAATGTTAGAGGAAAGGAGACAGAGAAGAATTTTCCTCAATATGATCTCAACAGAAAAATTACAGCTAACATCATATTTAATGATGAAAGACTGAATGCTTCCCCCCAGGACTGGAAACAAGTGTAAGTTGTCCACACTTGTCCCCATTGTTCATTATTGTACTGGAAGTCCTAGCCAATGCAATAAGACAAGCAAAAAGACATTTAAAAATTTTAAAGATTAGAAGAAAGAAGTAAAATTGCCTTTTTCTTCAAATATGGCACGATTTGATTATGTAGAAAATCCTAAGGTACCTATAAAAGAGATACTAGAAATAACAAATGAATTTATGAAGGCCATAGAGTCCAGGATACAAAAATTTCTATATGATAAAAAAATAAAATTTTAAATTAAATAAAAAATCAATTCAATTTAAAATATAATCTAGGCATATAAAATGCTTAGAGATATTAATATTTTAACAAAATAAGTGTAAAACTGCAAAACTTTGCTGAAAGAAATAAAAGAATGTCTGAGTAAATGCAGATATAAACCATGATCATAAATAAAAAAACTCAATATAGTTAAGATGTCAACTTAGCCAAAGTTGATCTATACATTCAACACAAATCAAACAAACAGTCCAACAAGTAGTTTTGTAAAATTTGGCAATCTGATTATAAAACTTACATGATAATGCAAATGACATGGAATAGCCAAAGCAATCTTGAAAAGGAAAAATAAAGATGGAAAAACATTACCTTATTTTTAAAATTCCTACAGAGATAGTATAAATTTGGCAAGCAGATAGACATAGATTAATAGAACAGAACTGAAAGTCCAAAAATAATCACACACACGGTCAATTGGATTTTGACAAAAGTAAAGTAAAACCTCAGTGAAATGGAACTGCATGCTCATTCAAATGGTTATGATCAAAAATTGTAACAATGAATGTTGACAATTATATGGAACAGCTACATTTCTGGTTGGGCAGTAAAATTATACAACCACTTTGCAAAACAGTTTGGCCATTTCTCATAAAGGTAATCATATATTTACATGTGACCCAATGATTTAACTCCTATTTACACAAGAGAGATGAAAGCCTTATGCCATATAAAGACTTCTAAGAAAAATTATCTGTGGCAACTTTATTTATAATAGCTCAAAACTGAAAGCAACTCAAATGTAGAGCCACAGAAAAATGAAGAAGCATAAAAAAATATGCAGAGCAATGAAATACTACTCAGCTATAAAAAGAAACAAACTAATACATGCTCTATGAAAGAAGTTAGAAACATAGTGAGTGAAAGGAGCTAGACACAAACAGAATATACTTTACGATTCTATGTATATGAAATTATAAACATTTGGAACTAATATATAGTGATACTATTAAGAGATAATAATAGAAATGTTCTTTATCTTGATTGGGAGGGTATTTTTACAAGTGTACACATCTGCCATAACTCCTTTACTTTCACTCTGTAAATGGATATTAATTATTCTAAAGTTGGCAGAAAAGATTAAAAATACATCTAAAAATATGCACCTTCATTTGTTACTACTTATTTCATATCTTGAATTATTATTTGGCAACAATTAATAACCTCATGTGTCAGACACAGTAATAAATGCTTTACCAGCATGGATATTTTAAAAAGTTGATATTGAATTGTATTAATATTACTTGAGAGTATATCTAGTGCTTTCCCAAATACTCTTTCAGCTTTATTGTAAACTTCATAATATCATTGTAATGATGTATGCTAGTGAATTTTTTATTTCCACTTTAAAAGTAAAGAAGCTGAAACACTGTGAGGTTGAGTAATTTGTGCAAGGTCACCCAGCTACTAAGTATTATAGTACATGTGGAAAATCTAATCCTATCCTTTTGTCTGCTAATCTAAGTAATTCACCTGTAATTTTTTGAATTGCATAAAGATGTATTTTTAAATAATTTTCAAATGTGGAAATTGATGTTATTTTCTTTGTTCTTATACTTTTAGAGAAAGAGACTTGCATAGTTGACTCATCACTACTTAACTTTGTTCTCATTTAACTGCAGCTATTGTAAACAACTAGTACCATTTGCAACCCACACATGGAAAGAACACTGCCTCCCATGGACTGTGTTTATCTTGGGTGGTTAATGATCCTGAATCCAACACCCACCAAGGTTATAGCTCAGGGATCCCTTCCAAAGCACCCGTTAAGGAGGGGATTTTTTTTTCCGCTTCTCAGAAGAAAGTTCCATGTGAACTCTTGCCTTCTGACTCAGCTGCCAAGTCCAGCACATTGCATTATGCCCCAAAGGCAATGGAGCAGTAAGCCAGCCCATCAAATTCCTGCCATAAATGTAGTTTAAGCCATGAGATTATTTCTCCTGGGAAGGATGTTTCATACCCCTCAAGCAATCCCCTTGACATTTTCAATATTTTTCTCCTTGTATGAGCACTTTCTATTTAAAACCAAACAAAAAAGTGTATTTTCTGAACCAGATTCTTTCCTTATCATTGTGCATTTGCTGTTAGTAATAAGTGAAGGAGATTTAGGGGTGTGTGTATGTATGTGTGTGAAAGAGAGATGGGACGGGAGGAGGATGGAGAGAGAGAGAGAGAGAGGGAGGGAGAGGAGAGGAGAGAAAGAAGAGAGGCTATTAAAAATCTATGCCTATTATCTATATATTCTGTGAAGTAATTTCTGTTCTGTGTCAATTTCATCATTCTTTACAGATCTAGAAAAAATAATTCTACACTTTGATGGAACCAGAAAAGATCTTGTATAGCCAAAGCAATCTTAAGTAAAAAGCACAAACTGGGAGGTATCAGTCTACCAGACTTCAAGCTGTACTACAAAGCAATAATAATAAAAACAGCTTGTAACTGGCACAAGAATAGAAACATAGATCTCTGGAACAGGACTGAGAATCCAGAGAGGAAACCATCCGCATATGGTAATCTAATCTTTGACAAAGCAGACAAAAATATACATTGGGGAAAAGAATCTCTTTTCAATAAATTGTGCTGGGAAAACTGGATATCTACATGCAGAAGAATGAAACTGGATCCCTACCTCTCACCTCTCACCTAAATCCATTCAAGATAGATAACAGAATTAAACCTAAGGCATGAAACTTTAAGAATTCTAGAAGAAGATGTTGGGAAGACCCTTTCAGACATCAGCCTGGGCAAAGAATTTTTGAAGAATACCACCAAAGCAATCACTGCAGCAACAAAAATAAATAAATGGGATCTGATCAAATTAAAAAATTTTTGCACAGCCAAGGAAACTATCATTAGAGCGAATAAACAGCCTACAGAATGGGAGAAAATATTGGCTTTCTACACACCTGATAAAGGGCTCATAACAAGAATCTATCTAGAACTTAGAAAAATCAGCAAGAAAAAAATCAGACAGCTCCATCAATATATGGGCGATGGAAATGAACAGAAATTTCTTGAAAGAAGACAGAATAATGGTCAGCAACATATAAAAAGATGCTTAACATCTCTAATCATTAGAGAAATGCAAATCAAAGCCACAATGAGATATCACCTAACCCCAGTAAGATTGGCCTCTATCAAAAAATCTCAAAACAACAAATGCTGGCAAGGATACAGAGAGACAGGAACATTCTTACACTATTGGTGGGAGAGCAAATTAGTACAATCTCTGTGGAAAAGAATTTGGAGATACCTCAAAGAACTAAAAATAGAAATACCATTTGATCCAGCAATAGCACTATTAGGCATCTACCCAAAAAAGCAAAAGTCATTCTATAATAAAGACATCTGTACCCGAATGTTTATGGCAGCACAGTTCACTATTGCAAGGATGTGGACACAACCCAAGTGCCCATCAATTCATGAGTGGATTATTAAAATTTGGCATATGTATACAATGGAATATTACTCAATTTTAAGAAACGACAGTGATCTAGTGATCTCTTATATTTTCCTGGATTGAGCCTGAGCCCATTATCCAAAGTGAGGTAACGCAAGATCGGAAGAATAGGCTCCACTTGTACTCACCATCAAATTGGTACTGACTGATTAACACAATGGTGCTCCCATGGTAGTAATATTCTCCAGGGATGGGGATTTGGGGTGGGGGGTAAACTCATAACAGTAAGACAGGATGTGCATTGTGGGGGGAGGGGCAGGCCTCTAACCTCTGCTTGGGAGAGGCAATGATATAAAATATAACCAAAATGTTTGTACCCTCACAATATCCTGGAATAAAATAAATAAATAAATAAGAATTCTTTCAAAATGTTCTTTCTCTCTGAGACGTTTTTGGGAGAATTTAAAAAGTAATTGATCAGAAAAATGTTAAGGCAAAACAGAGGTGTTTCTAGAGATGGGCACCATGCTCTCTTTCTTCACTACAAAATGAGCATTAGGGAATATTATCTCCCTGAAAATTTCTGAAATATGAGACTGTTTTCCAGGAGTGTTCTTAGATAGCCTCTGAGCTCTCAGAATCAACTTAGGTTTCCAGTATAGGGTAAGTGCTTAGTCAATACTTATTGAATTAATGGTTAGAGAAAATGGCTGCCTATGAATAATTTGTAATACAAGGACTAGATAATTAATGAAAATACCTCCTTTACTAGCTGATCCATATCTGAGTGGCACCTTTTATTCCTGAGGGTTAAGACAGAGCACACTTCTGAAGAAATGCAAGTGTAATAAGGAGTGATTTACATATTAAGCCCATATGTTTTGAAGGCAAATTGCATAACAAAGAAGGGATATAAAAAAGGCTCAGTGTGTAGTGATCAAGGGTGCAGGCTCTGCCATCAAACTGCATTGATTCTAATGCTGCATCTTTTATTTATAAGCTATGGGGCTTCAGGGAAGTTACTTAACATTTTTGTCTCACTTTCATCTTGCATTAAATGAAGAAATAAGTGTACTTAACACAGAAGCTTATTGTGAGAAATAAGTGATTTAGTACAAACTATGTGCACAGAGACATAGCAAACATGCATTCAACACAAGAGAAGCTCTGGATACTTTGGAAAGGGTAAGTCTCCACAAAGCGAATTGCAGTATTTCAGACAGTTGTGAAAATGATTTGATTTTTATAAAAATAACAGAAATGTTCACGGTAAATTCCTTTATTAAAACTTTTGCCTAGAGTTAGTCCTGGGTATTAACACAATCTAACATTAACACTTTGAGGGTTTAGGGATGCTTTTCTTCTTTACCATCTCCCCATATGTATTAATATGTTGGCTTTTGATGAATTTCCCCCTTTTGAAAGTCATAAGCTTACATCATTCACTTCCTTAGCAGAGGAAAAGAAAAGCAATATGTTCACTTGGTATGAAGTCCACTGCTGGCTTTTAATGATCAATAAATGAAAATAATATCCGCAAAGTGTTTAAAACAAAATAGACATCAAAAATATTAGCTATTGTCAAATGGCTGCTTGCATATTGCACCAAGTCAAGGTAGTGCTGCTCCAATTATTTGCAGGTATGTTGCTATTGCTAAACACAGTCTTGGCCCATGGGCAGTAAAACTCCAAGAAGCACCATTGACATTATTTATGAAATGACTACTGACTTTAGAATTTCTATTGATAAAATGCCTTTATTCCTTTTAATGTCCTTCTAACCCTAGTTTAAAAAAAATTATTGGGGTATAATATATAAAATAAAATGTACAGATCTCAAGTTTTTATTATGATAGATTTTGATAATTATATGTACCACATAACCACCATCCAAACCAAGATACAGAACATTTTTATCATCCCAGAAATTTCCCTCCTGCCCATTACCAGTCAATAAGAACCTGCCCCAGGGTTAACTACTTTCTAATTTCTATTACCTTAAAACAATTGTTTGTTTACATAAGAATTATGTCTTGGCCAAACATTAACTAATACACATAAAAGACCCTGGCTCTAGCTGTGTAAAAAAAGGCTGATATTTCTAGACAATTCAAGCCTCAGAGACATCACTGGAAATGATAGGAAATATGAGATACACTACTTTATATCAAACTAGAAACTATAGTGGCCAGTTATTGTTCATGTTAAACTTACTTGAATAACCTCAGTTTCTGTTCTCCTCAGTAATGTGGTGTGGTCAGCTGTTAATACTATTTTAAATTACATGATCTCCATTCAGGTATTAAAAATGAAAGTAAGCTACAGTAGTCAGTAATAACTGGGAAAAAATTATAATTTGGCTATAAAGTTATCAAATCTAATGCTTCAGGGTCATTCTGCAAAAGTGTTTTAAATCTCGACTTAGGAATTATTTTCAGCTCCACAGATTACTTCTAATAATATAAATCCAGGGGGAAATCAGTCCAGGGGCAGAGGGGGATTTTCAAATAATTTTATTTGTGAAACTAAAAGAAAGAAATTCTAACTGGAGGCTTTCCATGAATTTTTGAAAATGATAGTTCTTTAAGAAGTCTACATTTATATTTTAAAATTTATTGCCATCAATTAGAATCCTGAAATCAACAAACCAAAAGAAAATTTTACACAAAGGAAGAAAGAGAAGGAAAGGAGGGAGGGAGGAAGATCTCAACTTTTTGGCCTTTTGGATAAAGACAATTCTCTCCAATAAGCAATAATATCAAGAGGGAGGTATAACCGGCAGGAAGGGTACTTGTTCTTAAACATCACATTTATAAAAATCAACCCAGAATAGAAATAAACATGACAGAAAAAAATCAAACATTGCTTATGATACACTTAAAACTTGTAGAGTAGGAGGAAGTTGATTCCCACCACTTCATACTTTAGGCTGATAATCACATCCACTCTGGCGTTCGTGGGGGTGGGAGTATGACAGAGGAATCTCACACAAATTCCAAAATGCAGAAAAAATTAAGAAAAAACTTTCCTGGTCTAGACATAAAATTTTCTAACATAGGCAGAAAAGTACTACAGATAAATGAAGACAATACATCTGATCCTGATCATATCACTCAATACTTTCACATTTGTTACATCAGTTTTAAACAATATAACAATACTTCACAGTAGATATTACTATGGATTGGTTTTGTAATTTTTGTAGATTTACTTATTAACTACAGAGGAAGATCCTAAATTTGAGAGACATGAAATATTGTCAAAGTCATAGTGCTGGAAGTTGAGCCCGAATGTGAACTGATCTAACTGAAAACCCAGTGTTATTCCCACCACCAAGATGATATTGCCAAGTGGCTAAGAACATAGCTTCAGTAGCAGGATTTCTGGATGAAAATCCTGGTTTGCCTCTCATTCATTGCTTAAACTTGAACAAGTCATTCATTCTCCCTAAAAATTATGTTTTTCATAGGTGCATGTGTAACATGCAAATAATAGAAGAACCTATCTCACAAGGTAGTTGTGAGGATTCAGATTGTTACTATATGTAAAGCTCTGATAAGAGTTCCCAACACATAATAGCTCTATAAATGCATGCTGTTATTATCATGACACCACATAAATTCTATTATGTATGTATGTGTGTATGTATTTACTTAGCATGTTGTTATAATTTCTGAATACCTTTTAAGTGAATTAAATGATAATGTGTATTTCCCCTTGAGAGAGAAACCTTATTTACTTATTTATATAACACACTAAAATTTTTTGGAGAGAAGAAAAATAAATAGGCACATGGGATAGTGGAAAATGTGGTCATAATTATGTTCTCACTGGATAAGCAAGAGACTGAATCATGCCCAGTTACCCAATTAGCCACGATCATCAAAACTATAGTTGCTATCTTGGCATAATTGTTCAGTTTTTTTTTTTGTTTTTTTTTGGTGGGAACATATGGAGTAACTGTAGACAGCACTGACAATTAAAATCTGAACACTTCAAGTCAATGCTTAAAATCACAATGCTTCAAGATGTCTACCCACTAATTAGAAAAGTGATTGAAGAGGCATAATTTGCAAGTTTGTCAGTATTAGGAATTAACTAGAATTTTACTATCAGATAATGAAACTTACAGGGATTCGTTTTTTTCTCAAACATTATTAGTGTTCCATGATGTTTCATAGGAATAAACTTGAGAATACAAATCCTGAACAGTTATTTCTGCTTATGAAAAACTTATTTGCAAAGCATGACTTCAGATTTTTCACCCAGAGCAATGTAAGCTCTCAGGGAAACATTTCTGAAAATGTCAGAACTGCGTCATTCATGTTTTTCTATCTTTTTCTTTTGTCCGCTTACATAAACCTTCCTCCTCCTTCTCTGACTCTTCCAGAGTATTGAAATGACAGGGGCAATACTTTAGACTTCTTAGATTTTCTACTTAGCCCTTGCACTTCTTTAAGAGGCTCTGGGTACATAATTGTTAGGAATGCACATTTGATAATCTCCTCAAATTATTGTATTTTGGTTTTATCTCTTTACTTCAACTTTTTTTTTCTCTTTGAGAAACATTCACTTTAACCATATTCTCTTTCTGCTTCTACCTAGTTCTCCTTGGATTTTGTCAATTCTTGTCCTGTTAAGCCAAAATACACATCTGTGATTCTTAATGCTATCTTCAAAAAGCTCCGCAAAGTGAAATAATGTATTAGGTATTTCATTCATTTATTCATTCATTCATTCATTCACAGATAGCAAATGTGTACTATTTGCCAGGTGCTCTGTTCCAGATTCCGAGAATACGTCTATAAGGAAAACAAAGACAAGTACTGCCCTCATGTTATGAGGAGGACATGCAAATACATAAACAAATAAGCCAGCGAAACAAGGATGGAGAAAGGATATCAGGAAGCTCAGCGGATTTTTAAGAAGGCCAGAGAGCTGGAGCTGCAGGCAAACCACAGGTGGGAGCTGTTCCAGTGAGAGCATTGCTGCCGTCACTGCTGAGCATGAACACTGCAGCTCATGCCTTTGAGGTTGGACACAGGGCTCCTCAAACTCTGCCTCCATCAGCACCAAAGAATGGATTCTGTACTGTGCCCACTGCCCCTATTGCTTACTTCCAAATCAACTCTCACAGAGTTTTCTGATTGCCAGAGCCAAGTTCACCTAGCCAGCCAGTATGTGGACTGACAGATGGTGTTCTAGCTTCTCACTGGAGAACAAGGAGCTCATTATGTACCATAGGAAGTGTGTTCAAGAGATGCCAGGTCATTGAACACATGATAAATATCCACTAGATCACAAGGAAGCTAAGATATGAAAACATTTCTATAATGTCAAGTGTATTATATGTTTTTCATATTTTTCTTTAAATTCATAGAAATAAGGATATTGAAAAATACAAACAGTATTTGACTGCCCGAGCATCACAGAATTAGTTGGAGAACCAGAGTATTGGCATCAACAGTGTGTGGCTTAATTCACAGCGTGCCTCTGAAGGACATCTAATCAGTAGGGCTCTCTCTGCCAACACAAGCAAGGGCTGCTCGCCACCATGTTGATTCTCATTAGTATGATCAACTAGAAGTGACACTCATTCCTTGGGAATTAGCACACCACTTCTGTAGGACTTTGAGGTGGAGAATGACCACTGAAAATAAGCATGGATTATTAGGAGATTGGTAGAAAATGAGTGGTGCTCAACAATGTCATTCCTCACACTCCTATAGTTACAACTACCACATTGCTAACAAAGCCACAATCACTTTTAAAGAGGAACTTGAAATTTGAGACATTTTAAAATTCATCAATATGCCAAAAATAGCTTTCTCTTTATGTATTTAAAATGTATGATATATTTGCAAATTCACTGAACACCTTTACAGCCTGTCTTTCTGTGACCACATAAGTGCCTACCAGATACTTATTACTAGATGATGTAATGAAGCAAAAATTTTAATCTTTCAGGACTTCATAAAATCCTAAATAAAACTTTTTCCAAAACTGTATTGTGCATACAGTTAGGAAGTAGTTAAACTCTATTCATCCCACATAAATGTCTACTTTTTACAGGCAAAATATTTGCTATTTCAAGGCAGGGGGAAGGGAATACGGTTGTATAACAGAATAACCTGGGGAAATGTGCTAAAATAAAGACTCTGGGTTCCACCATAAGATTCTAATTCATTATTATCTCTCATGGGCTCAGGGATCCAAAACATGTGACACATTCATCAGTGATTGGATATTATTGCAATCTGTCCTTAAGAATATCTCTTAGTGAAATCAGATGATTTTCACCTCATCAGAGATGTTAAGGGGAAGAGTTACAAAAATAGAACCAAACGTTCTGCAAAAGCCATTTCAGTAGTTACTGAACAAAGGACATGATGAAAATTGAGCTCCTTGGGAAAATCCGTAGAAAAATCTTCCCTTTGCTAAAGTTTACATACCTCTAATAATTGAAACACTTAAAACTGTGTTCCAAGAAATCTTTGACAGCGTTATATAATAATAATTATAATATAAAATATTAGTCTACATTTACTAGGAGTTTTTCATAAGTAGTTCCAGATTTCCCCTGAGGAAATACGATCCCAGATTGTTCCTAAGGAATTGCATCTAATGACTAGAAACACGAATTGCAACAGAGAATAAATTCCATGGTTGAAGACAAATTTACTATGAATCCCATTTTAGACTTCATGTTTTATCTAAATTAAAAAAGAAAAGGAAAAGGAAAAATTGGAGATTGACTATGTGCTACAGGTCAAAGAGAAATGTGTAAAAAAAAAAAAAAAAAAAAAAAACAAAACTGTGCTCTTCTCTGCCTTATCTTTATCTGGGATGCCACAAACAATAGAAAGGGAATTAGTGAAATGTCTACTTGAAAACTCTGTTCAGTGAAGGACACATGCCTCACTTAAATTGTGTAACTTATCCCTGATATCATCCTTATTTGGCATGAGGCTTTCATTGCTTTCCTTTAGGGTATTAAAAATATTATTAAAGACTTTTATAGGTTTACTCCAGATTTTAGCTACCTAATCACTCAAGGGTCTTCTATGCAATCTTACATTCTTGAACTATGAATTAATCTGTTGCAAAAGAATCTAAACCCCATGAGTAAGATAAGACCATCATAAATGGATGGGGAAGTAAGGGTGCCTATTGCATGTTTGTTTTCTTTATATAGATTAGAAATAAGGTTAAAAAAAAATTAGGACAAATGATAAAATGTTAAAAACTTACTGAGAGACTAATGAGATGATATTCAAAAAAGTAATAGAATATGTAAATAAAAGGTAGAATTAAGTTTTGAAAATCAGAAAAGTAGACCAATCTCTAGGACATATAGTAAAAACATGAACAAGATGAAAACAAAATTAAAAATGAGAATAGGAATATAATAATACAGAGAACTTTTATACAAGAAGATAATGTTTATGATTATAGTTAATACATTAAAAATTCTATATTTTTGTAGTCAATCAATTACCCAAACCAAAGCTTTGAAAAACTGAAGTCTAATAACTATATAAGCTATAGAGTAAGTTATCATGACTTGCCTCCATAAAAAAATTCTTAGTTGTGTGGTTTTACACATATTATAATACAGTTTTCTGTAATATAAAATGTATTCCTGAAAATACAAATTAGCAATAATCCCCTATATAAAACCATACAATTTCACTTGTTAAATGCAAGTGGACAAAGTTTAAAAAATCCAATCAGACCATCACGTGCACTAGCTAGGGTTTATCCCAGAAATAAAGGTTAGTTTAATATCAGGATACCTATTTATATAGTATATCCATCAATAGGTAGAAGATATAAATATGGATATCTCAGAAAATGTTGAAAAGTATTGCTAAGAATACATACTGATTACTAATTTAAAACACATGCTTTTACATAGAAAGAACTCATAAAATAGTAACTTCATGTACCATATATACTTCCAGTGAACCTTTAATGCCACTATTTACAGCAATATGGTTGAATAATGAGTATCCTTTTTCATAGAAATAGTTGGAAAAATTACATACCTGACTTTAAAAGAAAGAGAAATCCTTCAAGAACAGACAAAAAGAAGGAACTAAAAGACAAGGCTGTGTGAAGGGAGCGGGGTTAGAGTGTCTACATCAAGGGACAGATATCAACATCCTACAAGCTGCTAGGTGCTAGAGGCAGTATTAATATCCACATGGAATCAGAAAATTTTATCTCAGGTGTGTGAGAAGCACTTAGCTGAAGACGGTCCACATGCAGGAAGCTAGGATCTTTGGAATAGAGAATAGGGCTGTACATTTTGAGTATACCCTTATAGGACATGACAAGGAAGTTGTGTTTTTTTTTTTTTTTGAGACAGAGTCTCGCTTTGTTGTCCAGGCTAGAGTGAGTGCCGTGGCGTCAGCCTAGCTCACAGCAACCTCAAACTCCTGGGCTCGAGCGATCCTTCTGCCTCAGCCTCCCGAGTAGCTGGGACTACAGGCATTCGCCACCATGCCCGGCTAATTTTTTTTATATACATATCAGTTGGCCAATTAATTTATTTCTATTTATAGTAGAGACGTGGTCTCGCTCTTGCTCAGGCTGGTTTTGAACTCCTGACCTTGAGCAATCCGCCCGCCTCGGCCTCCCAGAGAGCTAGGATTACAGGCGTGAGCCACCACGCCCGGCCGACAAGGAAGTTTTTACATGTGGGAAAGCACTCTTCTATGATAACATAATAAACTAGATATTAAATTTGTGGAATAAAGCTAAATGGTATTTACAAAAAAATATTATAAAATTAAGAAGATCATTTTTAAAAAAAATTTTAACTTAATGAGCTAAATAATCAGAATATGAAAGTATAAAATAAAATTAGGATAAAAGAGTAGTAGATGGATGAAAATCTTAAGTTAGAGTACAAATTAATATAACCAACACTAAAGAATCAGTAGAAGGGACAGATAAAACAAAATTTGGTTTATTAAATAGATAAATAATACAAAACCAAATCTGATTTGAAGAAAAGAGACAAAGTCACAAATAAGATCAGGTATGCAAAATGGCATGTAACTTTAGAGATTTTTAAAAATCCTAAGATACTTTAATGAACAACCTCATTGCCATGAATCGAAAACTTAAAAATGTATATGTAATTTCCAGAAAAATACAAAATACCAAAGCTAGCTCAAGAAAGTGTGGAATACATATCTAAGTATTATTTAGGATTCAATTTTTAGCCATAAATAGAAAAGATCTCCCAAAGAAGCCTCAAGAAAAGTAGAATTTTACTGCTCTCTCAAATAAAAATGTAGGCAGTTCAAGGCTGTATGTAGGTGGCTCCTCTCCAGCCCACCGCTTATGTTCTTTATGAGAGATATACAAGAAATTTCACTAAAAACTTGTTTGTAAAAATAAGAAATTTTAACACCAATATTGGATAGAAAAATCTGTTATGAAATATTTGTTGAATGGTATGAAATATAGCCATTGAAATGAATGAACTGCATGGGTGTATGTCGGCACAAAAGGTTTTGTAAACAGTAGAGCACCAGTATGAATGTAGGAAAGCAACTCTAAAAGCATTAGACTTCTGGATAGATAAAAGTAAAAAAATATATAACTGAATAATGCAAACTTGCATTATAAAAGAAAAACAATCTTTAATGCATAATTTAATGTTCAGTTTTAACGGAAGAAATATGGGAAACTGAAGATAATCATAAATGTTTATAACCCTAAGGATATTTGATTTAGGTTGAGTAAAATTTCATTCAAAGAAGGAAGCAGGGAGTATAAATAGAATGGTGGCTGATATTTATTAGAAGTTAATAATATATTAGGAAATAGGGCAGTAGATATAGAAAATTGAAAAATTTTTAGAAATATGGAATTTAAATGTTTTGCCTTGCACCAGGAAAAGAACTTTATTGTTTTCTCGTTTGAAATATATTCATATGCTGGTTGTCACAGTGGGATGGCAATATGCATGGCAGAAAGAAACCAACATACACAGCTCATGGCAAATGACAGATTTACAGAGAGTTTTACATAAAACAAGAAAAAATATGGGGAGAAGAATGGCTTCCCAAACCCCACAAATTTCTAACAGCCTACATATGCCTTAGTGATCTGGAGCCTGGTAAGCAAGTCACTAGTGAATAATAGCCATGACACATATCTGGTATTTACAGGGATGTTGTGTAAAAAAAAAAATGTCAGTTTTCCAGGTGAATAATCACTCAGCGAGTCTAGGCTTCAGGCTTGTGTAGTCTGTATCTGCATTTGAATGCCTTCACATTTAACACCTGCCTCCCTTTTTTTTTTCCATACCAATTAGTAAATAAAATATTTTTTCTAATCTCTCAGGCAGAAAATAGTTATCTGATAAGCCTAATGAAAAGAAGATATTTTCTCCATTAAAACAAATGAAAATATTTCACTTTTCCTAATTTTTCTTGTTTTTACTGCCTTTAATATAGAATGTTATATAAAATCTATTGACATCTAAAACAACGTGTTTAATTCATGCCATTTCCACCAACTTTGTAATTCTTCATTTTCTTTTTCACATTTATTCTTCTCATGCTCACCATTTTAGAAATGTCTCCAATGTACTTAGGTTTAGTATAATTTTGTTGGTATCATTTTATTACTAATTGGTTGTATATAAAAGTGATCCCACCTGCATTAGGCAGGAGTTTGCTAGAGTAGAATCCACTATAGTTAGATTAGGTAAGTAACAGAAAGTTATAGATTCTTTCGAAGGACTACAGTTATAGAATCTAAAGTGAGTTATCATGAGTAACTTGCAAGGTCAAACTTTGCTGCCAAGAAAGCAACTACCTGGGATAGCTATAGAATTAAGAAACTGTTGGCTTCAGAAGCACACTTCCTCTGCCCTGATCCAAAGGCCACTGGATCAGAAAGCTGCTTGCTAAATTTGGAAGCTGGCTTTTCATCTGTCTACTCCAGTACAATACTTCTATTGTGTTTCACAGCAGTAAAATAGATCCCCATACCCTATGACTCTCCAGCATGACTCAGTTCCAAATCCCCAAATCCCCATCAAATTAGCAGAATCTAAGTGGGAATAGTGACAAATAAATATATTTATTGATAAATTAGCATATTATTTTTAATTCTTTACAATGTGTAATGAAGTATTAAACATCCTTTTCTTAAAAGCTTTTGCATAAAACAGATGAGGCTGTATGTAGATGATGGGTGGTTCAAGAAGGTGTCTAACAAAAATCCACCTAAACTTGGAAATTAACAACACACTCTAAATAATACACATATTATAAAAAGAAATTACAAGTAAAATTTGAAAATATTTTGAACTGGGTAATAATAAAGAAATAATATACCAAAAATTATAGAATACAGCCAATGCTATTCTGGCAGTGAACTTTACAGTCTTATATGAAGTTATTTAAAAGTAGCAAATGCAATGACGTAAAGTTCATCTTAAGAAGATAAAAAAAGAGATAAGTATCACAAGTAGAAGAAATGAAATAAAAGTAAATGTGGAAATCTGTAAAATAGAAAATAGAGAAAAATAGAGAAGATCAACAAAGACAAGCTTGTCATTTGAAAAGGATTAAGAATTACAAACTATTAGCAAGTCTAATGAATATCAAGAGGGAGACACACATTACAATGTTAGTAATGGAATATTTTGAATAATTTTATGTTAATAAAGTTAGCAGCTTAAATAAAATGAAAAGTTTTCTTAAAAATCATAAATTTTTTAAAAACTGCCAAAAAATTTTAAACTGTAAATAATTACATATATAGAATTATTAAATGTAAACTAAAACACTTTCCAACAAAGAATGATACAGATCCCTATGGCTTCATCAGTGAATTATACAAACACCTAAGGAAGAAATAGTATCAATTCCCTTTAAATAGAAAATGAGAGAATTATTTTTAATAATCCATCATTACTCAGATACTAACACCAGAGGAAGGCATTTAAAAAAAAATTATAGACCCAAACGACTCTTGAGCACAAATGGAAAAACCCTAATGAATGGAAGAAGACAACAAAGTGAAATCAAAAGCATTTCTAGTGGGGAGAAGTAAAACTGTTACTACTTTCAGACAACCAATTGTATACATGGAAAATCCCCCCCAAAAAAATCTACAAATTACTAGAAATAATTATTTTTTAGTATGGTCACAGGATATGGTCAGTATATAAAATCATTTGTATTTCTTTATAGTGTTCAACACACAATTAAAAAATCAAATTCAAAAACAATTTGGAGCATGAATTTACAGAATAAGAATGTATATAAATAAGTCTAACAAAATATGTAAGACGTCTACACTTAATACTACAAAATATTGATGAAGAAAATTAAATAATATCTAAATAAATAGATACATGTAGCATCTTCGTGTACCAGAAGACTCAATATTGTTAAGTTGTTCTCAGGATTCTCCAAAGAAACAGAACCAATAGGATGTGCGTGTGTATACACACACATATATACACACATATATGTACACATGTATGTTTATATATATGCACATGGATATATGTATACATACATACAGAGAGAGAGATTTCTTTTAAAGAATTGGCTCATACATTGAAGGGGCCAGCAAGTTTGAAATTTGTAGGGCAGACTGGCAGGCTAGATATTCATGTAGGTGTTGATGTTGCAGTATTGAATTGGAAATCTGCCAGGCAAACCAGCAGCCTGGAAACTCAAGCAAAATTTATACGTCCCAGTCTTAAGATAGAATTTCTTCTTTCAGATCATTCCATCTTTTCTCTTAGACCTTCAACTGATTGATGAAGCCCACACACATTATGAGAGGAAACTGCTTTACTTATAGTCAACTGATTTTAAGTGTTAATCACATTTACAAACACCTTCACAACAACATCTATATCAGCATTTGACAAAAAAAATTAAAAAATAAAAAAAAAACCCTAGGCCTAGCCAAGTTGACGCATAAAATTAACTATTACGGATGTCAAATCTTCCTAAAATGATCTGTAGATTAATATCAATTTCAATCGAAATCTCAGCAAACATTTTTTTTTAGTAATTGACAAGCCAATTCTAAAATATTTATATGGGCAGAGAAAGGACATTGAATAGCCAAAACAATTTGAATAGCCAAAACAGTTTTGAAAAGAAAAATAAAGATTAAATTTAAAGACTTACCATACCTGATTTCAAGACTTACCACCAAGTTATGTAACAAAGATAGTATTTTATTGGCATAAATATAGACAAAAAGAAATAAGGAGTCCAGAAATAGACCCTAAACAAATGATTGAAGTCAAATTATTAGATAAAGGAATCTTTTTAATAGACATTCCTACAACAACTGGATATTGTTATGGAGGGGAAAAAAGCTCTTTGATTCCCATCTCATCCCATATATGAAAGTTAGTTCAAGATATATCTTGGGCGTAAGCATAAAACTATAAAGCTTCTAAAAGAAAACAAGCAATATTTTCACAAATTAAGGGAAAACAAAAAATTTCTAGGACAAAAAAACATACATAAATTCTAAAAGAAAAAATAGTAAATTATGAGTCTTTAAAATTTAAAATTTCTATTCTGCTTATCAGGAAATATCAATAATAAAATAAAATGGAAGCCGCAAACTGTGAAAAATATTTACAGCACATATGTCTGACAAATGCACTTGCCTCCAGAACATAGAAAAGCACAAATAAATAGTTTAAAAATACACATTGTGACAAAGAGTAACCAAAAGACTTGAGCAGACACTTTACAAAGGAAGATTTATGAATGGGCGATAAGCATATGAAAAGATGTTTAGGCCAGGGTCAGTGGTTCACACTTATAATCCTAGCACTTTGGGAGGTCAAGACCTGAGGATTGCTTGAGGCCACGATTTCAAGGCCAGCCTGGGCAAAATTGGGAGATCAAATTGTGGGAGACAAAAACATTTGGCATAGATGGGACTTAACATCAAAATTATGAAAATCATATGTGACAAACCCACAGCCAATATCATACTGAACAGGAAAACATTGAAAGCATTATTGCTTAGAACTGGAACCATACAGAATTTCCCACTATCACCACTTCTATTAGTGCTGGAAGTCCTAGCCAGAGCAATCCAACAAGAGAAGGAAATCAACGGCATTCAAATGGGGGCAGAAGAGGCGAAACTATTGCTCTTTGCTGATGACATGATCTTATATCTAGAAAACCCCAAAGATTCTGCCAAGAGACTCCTGGAATTGATAAACAAGTTCAGCAAAGTCTCAGGTTACAAAATCAATATACACAAATCAGTAGCATTCATATATGCCAAAAACAGTCAAGCTGAGAATCAAATCAAAGACCTAATACCACTCACAATAGCAACAAAGAAAAGAAAATACCTAAGAATATATGTAACAAGGAGAAATAGAAAATGCTGAGGAAGGAAATTGCAGAGGATTTTGTAAACAGATGGAAAATTATATTAATATGCTTATGGATGGGCAAAATCGACATTGTTAAAATGTCTATATTACCCAACGTGGTATACAGATTCAATGCAATCTCCATACCAAGATCTTTTTTTTTGCAGATCTAGGAAAAACAGTTCTTCACTTTGTATGGAATAAGAAAAGAATCCATATAGCCAAAGCAACCTTAGGCAATAAGAACAAATTGGGAGGCATCAATTTACCAGGCTTCAAGCTATACCACAAGGCTATAGTAACCAAAATAGCATGGTACTGGCTCAAAAACTGAGACATAAACCTATGGATCAGAACAGAGAACCCAAATATAAAAGCATCTTCATATTGCCAGGCAGACATGACAAACATACACTGGGGGAAAGAATCCCTATTCAATTAATGGTGCTGGGAAAATTGGATAGCCACATGTAGAAGACTAAAATAGGATCCACATCTCTCACCACTCACAAAAATTAATTCATGATGGATGACAGACTTAAACCTAAGAGATGAAACTATAAGAATTCTAGAAGAAAATGTTGGAAAAACTCTTCTAAATATTGGCCTAGGCAAAGAATTTGTAAAGACACCAAAGGCAATCACAGCAACAACAAAAATTAGCAAATGGGACTTAATTGAATTAAACAGCTTCTGTACAGCCAAGGAAACAATCAATAGAGTGAATGGGCAACTTACACAATGGGAGAAAATATTTGCATGCTATACATCTGATAAAGGGCTGATAACAAGAATCTACAAAGAACTTAAACAAATAAGCAAGAAAAAATCAAGCAACCCCATTAAAAAGTGGGCAAAACACAATGCTTTACAGAAGCTTTACAAAAGAAGATAGACTGAAAGCCAATAAAAATATGAAAAAATGCTCAACCTTAATTACCAGAGAATGCAAATCAAAACCACAATGAGATATAACTTAACTCCAGTAAGAATGGCTTTTATCAAAAATCCCTAAACAACAAATGCTGTGGATGTAGTTAGAAGGGAGCACTTACACATTCTTGGTGGGACTGCAAACTAGTACAACTCCTATGGAAAACAGTATGGAGATAGCTCAAAGGACTAAAAGTAGATCTACCATTTGATCCAGCAATCCCATTATTGAGCATTTACCCAAAGGAAAAAAAATCATTTTACCAAAAAGACACATGCACTCAAATGTTTATTGTTGCACGATTCACAATCATAAAGATGTGAAATCAACCCAAGTACCCATCAATACATGAGTGGATTAATAAAATGTTGTATATGTATACTAGGGAGTACTACTCAGCCATTTAAAAAAATGGTGAACAAATAACCTGGATGAAACTGGAGACCATTCTTCTGACTAAAGTATTACAAGAATGGAAAACAAACACTACATGTACTCACTATTAAATTGGAACTCATTGATCAACACCCATGTGCACATATAGTAGTAAAACTCAACAAAACCAAGCAGTTGGGGCAGTGGAGGAGGAGACAGGTAAATTCACTCTTAACAAGTACAATGCACACCATCTTAGTGATGGGCACACATATAACTTTGAATCAAACTACGCAAAAGCAAATCATGTAATCTAAATGTTTGTACCCCTATAACATTCTGAAATAAAAACATAAATAAATAAAATAAAATAAAAATTAGCCACTCGTGGTGGCATGTGCCTCTAGCCCCAGCTACTTGGGAGGCTGAGGCAGGAGGATCTTTTAAGCCTAGGAGTCTGAGATTTCAGTGACCTATGAACATGCCACTGCACTCCAGCCTAGGTAACAGAGCAAGACCCTATCTCAAAAAAAAAGTTGTTTAATGTCATTAGTTAACAGAGAAATGCAAATCATAACCACCATGAGATATAGATTCACACTAACTAGCATAACTAAAATAAAAAAGACTGACTAAATCAACTCTTGGTGAGGATGTGTACAAGTAGTACTTTCATACATTATTTGGGAGTATAAAATGGTTTGAGCCTTTGGAGAACTGTTTGTCATTTATCTATAAAGTTAGCTATAAATCTACTCCATGACCCAGACATCCAAGAGGAAAAAATAAACACATATACACACACACATACACACTATGCAATATTATTCAATAATTTTTAAAAATGAATTGATGAGCACAATGATTTTCTGACTGAAAATGTTAGACCCAAAATATGCTTCGTTTATATGGATTTCAAAAACAGACTAAATTATTCTAAATTGAGAGAAATTAGATAATGGTTGAAGGGCCATTTGAGAGTAGCATTGGCTGGAAAGGGAAATGAGGGGATTTTCTCAGTGGATGAAAAGTTCTTAACCTTGTTATAAGTGGTATTTACAGTGGATATGCCATTGTCAAAGCTCTTTGTTGTGACCAGTTAGCTTTGTGCATTGTTTTATGTTAAACGTATCTCAGTAAAAATAACCAAGAATTTTAAACATTTTGTATGAAGTTTAACCAGGGCACCTTTGCATATGTGGCATTAGATCAACTAATAAAATTAACTTACACTTTGGATCACAACACATTTTCATTGTAGTTTGATCAGACATTACATTTTTATCTGTGCCCCCAAATATTTGCAAAAGGTTTCCATTGAAAGGTGTGAGCGATATGACTAACACTTAAGGTAGCACCACGAAAGAAAAGGTAGTATATTATCATAACAAAAACTACCAATAAAGTCTTTCAGAAATAAAAAGAAAACAGTCTCTCATGAGAAATATTTGCTATAAAAATAATCTTATTTCTCAAGCATATCTTATCTTGAGACAGTTAAAACAACCATAGTAAAGGCATATTTATATTTCTAAATAAGAATGACCAAACAACTCACTTTTGGTCTGAAAATTTGCATTCTAAGGTATATCATTGGGTAACATTTTTTGGTTGATTTATTACAAGCCTTTGACATTAGAGCCTTACAAAGAAAATGCTGACACACAGTCTTTTTCTGGCAATCAGATTGCTTACATTATAATTAGATAAGAATTTAATGATATAAAATAAAGCAGAGTAGAAAGGCACCACAGATAAATTAGGCAAATATGATTTATGAGACTTCATTTCTAATGCAAAAGCTACAATATTGTCTAGCAATATGCTCAACTGTACAAAATCAGCATAACCAACATAGACTTGTTGTCCCACCGGGGCAAAAATTTGAAAATGACAACTTTTAAAATTCTAGAAATAACTGTTGCTTGGCAACAGGATACAGATTTAAAATGTGTCTGCTTTTGTACCAGTCTTCATATAAGCCACACTGGGGCTACACTGTGGAACATGAAGCTTGTTAAATGAAAGACCAATGAATCACTCTCCAGTGGGATAAAAATAGAATGAGACTGACAAACATAATCTGCAAGCAAATTAGTTCAGCAGTAGGTAGCAGTAAAAAAAAAAAAAAAAAAAAAAGTATTAATTGTCAAATATGCAGAAAAGTAATAGGAACTAAAGTAGGAGTAGTTTTATGGAAAAATAGCTAGGTTCACTAACATGAAGAGTGCATATCAAATGAAATGGGAATTATCCTAGGTTAATTTCTTTTACATTTTCATCAAAATATATGCCTTTTGAAAATGTGACTGATTAATCATGAATCAATTCTAAAGTGTAGCTAATTCTTCTTGGCAGTAATAAAGGATAATTGCCCCTTATTTTAAAATAATGTGCAGAGCCTCTGAGAATGGAACTGGCAGACATTAATATCTTATAAATTGTAAGAAAAATAATAACAAATATTATTATGCAAGCTAGATAGAGGGAAAAGGTTTAAATTAATCATGTTACTTTTGTTTGTTTTGACTTAAAGTCTCTTTTACAGTTCCCTATAGCAGTCTTATTTCTTTCACCTTGGTGCAGGGGGAATGCATATTCTGGTTTTATCGTTGACTTAGAAGAAAGATATTCTTTTCATCAACTTTATTTTCAACCCCAAAGGCATTTAAAAAGCGGTTTAATTGTGTAGAAATGAATTATCTCCTTTGTGGTGTTAAAGGCACCTTGATTATCATTCTCGAAATTACTTCTGAGATTTCAAGAAGGGAAACTCAGATATATTCATTTTTAGGTTGATGCTTCTGTTTTGTGAAACCATACACATATACTCCAACTATTTAAACAGTATCAAAATGTACTAGCAAAAAATACACAAGTGTAACAGGCATTTTTCATAAAAATAAATAAATGCTCTGCAATGGTACTTAATTTTCTTGGCCCACCAATATCTACACCTTTGGGAAATTCCTAATGTATTGCACTACTCCAATAGGAAGATGGCGATCTTGTTGTTTACATATTGAAAGTTTAAAAAAAATAAAGAGAAAACAAATTAATTTTTCTATGAAAACTTTTTATCAATATACAGATTGTCTGACTTTATATTTAGTATACTTCAAATTTATTAATGTACCAGATTTCTTAACTAGTGTAAAGCTGAAATTTTTGGAGGAACAAAGCCTATGCCATGCAAGAACTCATGTCTTAAGTCATAGAGACATGAGAAGAGATGTAAATCAAACATTAGAGCTGTAAAAAAAGTGATAAAGTCAAAATATGGAAACAGAGGAGACAGTTTTGACATGCTAGACATTGTCACTAAATACTGATGCTGTTTTGTTTTAATTTTGGCTTTTTCCTTTTCCTAGAAGAAAAAAAGACTTTATTGAGGAGATTAGAAAGGGGAAGGAAGGGGGGAAGGGAGATCTTTCAAGCAGAGGGAACAGAATGTGTAAAAATATCATCGACAAGAAGGAGTCTGAGGCAGGGCACACATTGGTGACTGATGCACCATTTGTCCCATCGCAGTGGTGAACAATAAGTCTGCTCTGATGGAGAAAGACCAATAGGCTCATGTACTATATGTGAGTCACTGTGGTCTACCTTGAAGCACATAGGAGGCACCAATGATCAGAGGCCAGCCAGGGGCGAATCATGTAGTGGAATCTACAGAGGAGCCTCCCAAGAAGTGGTAGAGCGGTTAACAGAATCAGATCTTACAGGCAGGTCAAGTAAAAATGGAAATAAGAAGGGTTTTTTCATTTACCATATGTAACTGGTGGACATTTCTTTTAAAACTACAAAGTAAACTAGATAAAGGTTAGTGGCTTCCACTCTAAATTCAATCCTAGAAATATTAGAGTGTTAGGGACTGACCTTCCACAGCCCCACCGGACAGAAAAGCAGAGACATCGAGGACACAATCACACAAGAGGAGGTTTATTTTCTGGCTAGCCAGGGTCAAGCCCCAGAGCACCAACGCAGTGGCCACTCTCGCAGGCAAGGTCCCCGACTGGGGTTGCAGCGTGCCTTTTATCCCTATGGTGCATACGCTATGCATTGGCTGATCACGCATGGATCATGCATTGACCTTTAACATGATTGGTTGGCTGGTAGCCCCACTATACAGGGGTTCAAACAATGCAAAGTTGGCAAGCAACAGTTTCCATGGCGCAGGCAAGCAAGCAACAGTTTCCAGAAGCAGACGTCTCGGTTAGCCTTCCCGGATGTTGCTTCCGGCTTCACTGGGGGCACAGGGCCTTGCAGGTGTGCAATGACTCAACCCCTCACAAGAGAAACAAAAGGAGTAAATGAATCATGAACCAACATTCTCTCTCTCTCTCTCTCTCTCTCTCACATACACACACACACACACACACACACACACACACTAAACTGAACCCTTGAGGAGACAGAGGTGGTAGTTCTCCTGCTGAGTGTGATGGGGGATAGGGGTGGGAGAGGGTCAGGCACTTTGGAAGGGGAATGGATGGTGGGGCAGGGTTTCCAGAGAGCCACTTTCCTCTAGTCAGATCACTGTCTGTTATGAGCCAGTGGAGCATGGGAATGAATAACATCTGAATTTCCCTTCTGGCTATACTCATTCCCCCAAGAGTTAGATAATTTCAAAGACACAAACATAAGGGAATGAGGTGCAATGTCTAATAATCCGGTTGGTGTTTCTCTGTGTGTGGTGATTGGGGAGCAGGGGAGAAGACGAACAAGGAAAGCAGCGTGGGACAAAATTACAGCAATGGAAGCTCTCTGTCCTGAGGTGCTCCTATCACAGTCCTGTCTCCCAGCTCCCGAAAGTCATGTGGAGGCTCACAAGCAAGGGTTCAGGATTTTAAACATCTCCCCCTCCACAGTAACGGATGTGAAAATTGATAGCATCTCTTCACAGGCTTTTCCAGACCATCCAAATAACCCAAACTATGTACCTACCTCAATTTCTGTCCAAGCACCTTGCTTAACTCATTGATCAATTTTCTTGTGTTTTGGCACACTTCACTGCCACATTAACAGTTGGGCACTTTTATGTGTCATTTCATAGTGTAGTATAAGAGTTTCAATATTAGGAACTCATTAACTATTTGAAAAAAAATTATATAGAGACAGGGTCTTGCTATGTTGCCCAGGCCACTCTGGAACCCCTGGAATGAATGTATAAATTAATGGAGTGCAAAGTCTTTGCCAAATGTTGAAGAATGACCTGGAGGGCAACAGATGACAGCAATGGGAAAGGCTAGAAGGTGCCATAGCTGGTTATCTTTAAGCAAAAGAGCAAAGAACTCTACAAAGGCTTACGAGGGAAATATTTTAGGGCTGGCTACCTTAACTCTATTAAAACTATCCATAGCAAATTCCAGCCCGAGAGTACAAGAGAAGCAGTGATAAGGCAAATCAGTAAGATAATTTATTGAATAGGTTAAGAGTATAGGAATATTTATTGGAAATGCAAGTTAATGAGGACAAACTGACTTTGGTAAGTGAGGAGTTAGTGGTGGGTAAGAAAGTTTGTGTGTGCAAATGAAGAGACTGCACAAGTGTCGAGGAGTTTGTATTTTGGTTGCAGCTTAAAGATGACAAGAAGCATTTACTCAGTATAAAAGAAACATTTATGGGGCACTTAGGAACTTCAGATTGAGTTATAAGTAAAAAAATGATATATTTTCAAGTTTCATGCGTCCAATATTCCAGTGGGAGTGGGAAATTATTCCAAGTATCACATGAATAAATGTGTAAGTCCAAACTGAGATAAGGACCAGAAAAATAAAGAGAAAAACTCAAAAATACAAAACAAACAAACAAACAAACAAACAAAACCCCACATGATGTTATGAAGGCATAATAAGGAAGGTATTTTGACCTCAGACCTGAAAAGTAAGTAGAAGTTACCATTGGGGAGAAAGGGAGGAAATATCAGAGGAAAGAACATGCTCAGAAATGCTTTTGGTGTTGTTGGGAAATGGGCTCATTCCAAAAGTTAAAAGATGGACAACGTGGGTGGTAGAGAATGAGTAGACAGAGTCTCATGAGAGAGAACTTAAACAGAAAGCAAGGACCAGGACATACAGAGATATTTTGTTTTGTTTTTAACTACTTTAAAATTGTGAATTTTTAACCCTGCAGTGAAGGGTAACTAGAGTTTTGAGATCAAAAGTGGCAAAGTTATGCAGTTTGAAAATGTGTCTTGGCTGAATACATAAAAGAATTGGAAGATGGGCAGGATGGATGGGCAAGGCCTGTGAGGAAGCTAAAGTAGTTGCCCAGGAGAGAGACAGAGTCAGAGTTTGGGCTAGGATGCAGTCAGTAGAAATATAGAAGGAGGCAGATTAGAAACAAATGTTTAGGAGGAGAAAATCCACAGGATTCGGTGATGGATTTGACATAGGACAGGTGTGAGGATGTGGGAGCAAGTCAACGACCAGGTGTGGGTGGGAAGATTATGGGTTCAGTCATGGACATGCTGAGCTTGACATATCTTTGAAGCACCCATGTGGAGACTGCACACTTCACAAAAAAAAAAAAATAGAGAGAACTTAGAATACAGCTTTGAGACATTCTAACATTTGCATTCACCATTAAAGGAAACAGAGCAGGCAGTGAGATGGGAGAAAATACAGGGAATGTGATGTCAAAAGATAAGGAGAGAGATTTTTCATTGTTTTCCAGCTTTATTAAGATATAATTGCCAAAAAAAATTGTGTAACACTAAGGTGTACAACATGATGATTTCATATACATATATATTGTGAAATGATTACCAGTGTCAAGTTAGTTAACACATTTATTACTTCACCTAATTCCCTTTTGTTGTTTGGTTTTGGTTTGTCTTGTGGTGAAAACGCATAAGATCTACTCTCTTAGCGAATTTCAAGTACACAACAGAGTATTGTTAACTACAATCACCATGCTGTACAACAGATCCCAGAACTTACTCATCTCGTAACCAAAAATTTATATCCTTTGACCAATCAATAAAGAATGAATGGTCAACAGTGCCCCATGCCACTAACAGGTATATTAAAATAAGTCCTGAAAAATTTCCAATGCATTTTAGCCTCTTAAAAGGAACTGGTGGAATTAGAAGTCATAATGAAGTGGATTGAGGTTGAAGTAGGAAATAGAGAAGTAGAGACAACATCTACTAGCAAATTCTGGAGATATGGATATGAGGAGAGACATAAGAAGTAACTGAAATGAGAAGATTTCTTTAAGATGTGAGAAACTTGAGCATGTTTAAATGTCTGGGAAGAATCCAGATGTGAGATAGAAAAGGAAAATCTGGGGGAAAGGATCAATAATTCATAGTGAGATGGTCGTGAGGGGCGAGAGGGATAAGCTCCAAAGCACGGGTGGGGATTCGTTACGCCCCTTCACATACATATATGAGTTCTCAGGGTCGGTGTACAGTTTGCTAGTGGAAAGTTAAGGAAGGTTGATATCAAATAAAAGCCGAGATCCACTGCTAAGAGTAAGCAAGAAGGTGGTGATGCAGCCAGGGGAATCTCACTGCAGCCTGCTGTCCTCTGAATGCTGCTGCTAACGCCTGGAAAAAATCTTCCCTAATGCCCATAGACCAACAGAGATCAGACCGCAGAAGGCATACACTAAAACATGGTACAAATTTAACAGTTGCACATATATACACACACAAAAGAAATATCCTGAGGAAAAACAAGTTACAAGTATGGCAGCTACTATCCAGATCTAGGAAAAAAAAATCCAACCCTCTAGGTTCATATTTATGCTAATATATATATATATATATATATACCTTATGAAACATGATATCTCAGCCTTAAGGAACTGCATAATAAAATGAGTCAAAGATATTATGTTATGCAAAATATGTTTATTGCCCTGCTCCTTCTGGGCAACATGTTATATTAAACAAACTATGTTCATTTAATTGATAACATTCTATAATAGTTTAGTACAGTTTTTTCAAACTTTGAAGTGATTCAGGCATTGGAGATTAACTTTATTTATATTTGTTTAACTTAACGTGGTCATCATTTTTTCATAGCATAAGTATTATGCAAGTCCTGTTTTTAGCTACATGTATTTGATGATAATATACCACTAGGCTTATTTCTTTAAAAGATAGTAAATGACTATCTAACCAAAAATATTATTAACTACTATGCCTGGCACAGCTAGATTATCACCAGAATAAAACAAAGATTTTTTTTTAAAATGTGATAAAATGTCCGAAGAGAATTTTAAAATAACATAGAAATAGAAAATTAAAGGACATATCCTCACTGATTTGGGAATAATTTAAAGTGTTAATGGATGACTGACAAAAGTATAATATCAAAATGTATATATGCTTTGCTATTTTTAAACAAATGTTAAACATTTTCAAATCAGAAAGGGGAAGAAACAACATATGGAGGGACTTGTAGCCCAGGAAAGACAATGGCATAGTAAGTGAGCACCTGTCTAATCTAAATGAATTAAGAGCTAATCCCAGATGGAAAACACTTGCAGGTAGACAGGGAAAATCATTTCTGTTATTAGGTTTACCCTCATGACAGTGCTCTGGGAAAGACGAAATGGAAACTGTCTCCCCCTCTCCATCTCCCATTGTGGGCCCCCACCTGTCCCTTACAGCACTGTTCCCAGAATTGCAAGTGTCAGGGCTGGCAAGGGTCTCGCTGATCATTCTTATGAATTCTCCTGTTTCACAGACAATGAAACTCCTGTCCTGAGAAATAAGGGAGTTGCTCAAGGACACCAGCTGATTTGAGTGAGAGTTATTTAAGAACCCAGATGTCCTGACATTAAATAAAGAAGACCTTCAACTGTAACTTGGTGTTTGTTTATGAAAGGTGTCCTGATCATGACAAATCAAAATATTTCAATTTATATAACAATTTAGAAAATAAGTGAAAACACCTTCCTGTAAATTGAAGACTGGTAAATATTGTTCATATTTCATGTTGCTCACAGGTAAAAATTAAGGTTAGATTAGTAATCATGCAACCTAAAAATGACAATCAGTAAATTTGATGAGATATAGGTAAGAAATCATCATTATCATTTTTTTACCAAAAAAATTAACCAACCTTTACATAAAATTGTTAAGGATGATATTAATTGTTGTATTAGTTTTCTACTGTTGCTCCATACATTACACAAATTTGGCATCTTTAAGCAATACAAATTTATTCTCTCACAGTTCTGTATAGGTCAGAAATTTATGTTGGCTTAGTCCCTCTGCTTTGAGTTTCACAAGGCTGAAATCATAGTGTTGTGCTGCTCAGTTCTAATGGAGAGGCTCTGGGAAGAATTTGCTCCTTAGCTCAATTTGGTTTGTTGGCAAAATCCAATTCCTTGTGTTTGTAGGACAGAAGTCTCCATCTCCTTGCTGGCCGGCAGCTGGAGGCCTCCTATAACTCCTAGAAGCCTCCCTCTCATTCTTTGCAAGTGACCCTACATCTTGGAGCCAGCAACAGCATATCAAATCCTTTTCACGCTTGGAATCGCTCCAATTCACCATCTGCCCACATCTCTCTTCTGCCTTCTTCTTCCAGTCAGAGATTGTTCTCTGCTTTTAAAGGCTTTATGGGATTTGATTAAGGCCACTTTAATAACCCAGGAGAATTTCCCTACCTTAAGATCCACTATCTTGTTAAATCTGCTAAGTCCCTTTTGCTCTGTTAGATAATGTATTCACAGGTACGAGGGATTAGTGCACAGACATCTTTGGAGGGTTGTTATTTTGCCTACCACAATTACCATCAATTCTGATGCCAGAATAAAATGTAATAGTACTTACAAAAACTCCATTGCTGTCTAAGATCATATACACTGGAGTTTAAAGCCCAGTTCCCAGTCTCTCCTTATCTCAACTCTATTCCCTGCCTTTTCAGTTCTTACCTGTGGCCTTTTGGTTAATCACACAAAAAAAACTATGGAAACATGTTTGTGACTCTTCTAACACATAAGTATGGATAAAATGGTGAATAATCCCTCTACTCTTAGGTGAAACTGGGACTCATTATACAACAAACCTCAGTGAGAACTGGCTATTGACCCCTAGTCAGCATCACAGAAGTCTCTAGAAAAGCTTATGAGGCTTGGATATTTTCCGTGCTGGTGCAGGGAAGAGGGTGATGACATTCAAGACATGATCCTCATATTTGCACATGATCCAAAACTGGGCACAAAAGTGACAGAGAGAACAATCCAAAAGCAAGCTTATCTCAGTAGGCTGAACTGAACTGAGACTAGATTAAATTCATCAGCAATAAACATTAATATTATGTTACAGATAATGCCACACTAATAATACATGGTAGGATATGATTTGATAGCAAAACTTGTGAAAATCTCCAGGGAATTTTAGTCTGTTCCATATTTTCACCTTAAAAAATCTTCCAAAATGTTTTTCCATGAAAATATACAATGGCTCCTCAGTAATGTCCTCCTCTTGGAGTAACTGAAAGAGGAAGAGAACATGTTACTGTATATTTCCAGAGGGTTGGAGGTAGTGGACTCAGAGCATTTGCTTTCCTAAGAGGTTTATTATGTGTCTTATAATAATTAGAGAGAATTGAGCAGAGAGCTGTTCTTCACACCCTCTCTAATTACCACTACTTGAAGCAAATTAGAATGAACCCAACTGTTTCTTACCTTGTCAAAGGCAATATTGAGGACAGGAATAATTAATTTTCAAATGGAATGGATTTCTAGAGCTTTCATGTGGGTCGAATGCAAATTATATCTAAAAATATAATGTACTATAACTTTTCTACCACAAATGCCATTTTTATGACATTTTAGATAAAGTAAAATGCATACATATATGTGTAATTTTATATTATTTTCTTTGCTTCCATGTATTAGCAATATAAATGATAAGTGAATAATCAGTATGTAAACCAAAATACTATAGTTAAAAAGATTCTCTCAGTTAATATTTCCCATGGCAGATACGACCCACTCAAAAATAAATGCTAGCTATGCTACATAATTAGCTTTTCCAGTGAATGTAGTATATAATTTGGTTTATTTAAATTTAATTTACACCATTTTAAGGCTAAAGAAACTAATTTTTAGGTTATCTATATCCCTTTGGGCTTACTGTTCAAATACCAAGATAACCAAATAATAAAAAATTTGTGATTAAATGTTTTAGGAATGTGTATTCATATTTAACTCCAAAGCACTTGAAAAAAACATTCAAAATTTGGACTTTGTTTCTGGAAATGTGGTTCAGACTAACTATTAATAAACTATTCTTTTACTTACCTTTAGCCTTTTCCCCTCAATGGCTACTTAAAAATATTGCTATTTCTTTAGATCCCTGACCTCCCTCATCCACTCCTTATTCACATGCATTCTTCTTTTTTTACTCTTGAGTCTCTAGAGAAGAGGTGTCCTTCCTTCCAAATAAAAATTACCTGCCCTCATTCTCTTCATTCTAAACATTGTTCATAGGTGAAGGGGCAGGAAAAAAAAAGTTAGGCAAATCCAAATGTAATACCTGTTGATATCATTTATTAGTTGCATGAACATGGGCAATTTCAGGTTTTGAACATTCATTTCCTTATTAGTTAGTGGAAGAATTTCTGTATGAGTTAATAGTTAACATCTATACTTGCTGACACCTGATAGCTGTTGAATAAAAGTCAGCCTTCAGAATAGCCAACATCATATTGAAAGAGAAGAACAAAGCTAGAGGGCTCACACTACCCAACTTCAAGACATACTTAAAGCTACAGTAATGAAGATTATGTGATATGGCTAAAAAAAAATGGAAAAATAGATCTATGGAAGAGAATAGAAATCCCAGAAATAGACCCAGATAAGTATAATTGACTGATCTTTGATAAAGGAGCAAAGGCAATACAATGGAGAAAAAAATCTTTTCAATAAATGGTACTGGAACAACTGGACATCGTATGTTTAAAAAAAAATCTAGACACAGACCTTAAATCCTTCACAAAAATGAACTCAAAATGGATCACATTCCTAAATGTATAATACAAAACTACACTTTTGACAAAGGAACCAAGAATATACATTGGAGAAAGGACAGTCACTTCAATAAATGGTGCTGAAAAAACTGGATATCCATATGCAGAAGAATGGAACTAAGACCCTTATCTCTTGCCATATACAAAAATCAAATCAAAATAGATTAAAGACTTAAAACTAAGACCGGAAACTATGAAATTACTAAACAAAAATATTGGGGAAATGCTCTAGGACATTGGTCTGGAGAAGGACTTCTTGAGTAATAGCCCAAAAGCACAGGCAACCAAAGCAAAATTGGACAAACGGAACCACATCAAGATAAAAATCTTCTACACAGCAAAGGAAACAATTGACAAAGTGAAGAGACAACCCGCAGAATGGGAGAAAATATTTACAAACCACTCATTGGACAAGAGATTAATAACTAGAATGTATAAGGAGCTCCAAAAACTTAATAGGAAAAAAAATCAAATGATCTGATTTAAAAATGGGCTTCTGAATAGACATTTCTCAAAAGAAGACATACAAGTGGCCAACAGGTATACAAAAAAATTCTCCACATCATTAGTCATCAGAGAAATGCACATTAAAACTGTAATGAGCTATCATCTCACCCTGATTAAAATGGATTTTATTTTATTAATAGTATGGAGGTTCCTCAAAAAACTAAAAATAGAATGACCATATGACCCAGCAAATAATTCAAAAGAAAGGAAATCAGTATATGGAAAAGATATTTGCACTTCCCTGTTTATTGCGGCATTATTCACGATAGCCAAGATTTGGAATCAAACTAAGTTTCCCTCAACAGATGAGTGATAAAGGAATTTTGGTACATATACACAATGGAGTATTATATAGCCACAAAAAAGAATGAAATCCTGCCATTTGCAACAACATGGATGGAACTAGAGAACATTATGTTAACTGAACTAAGGCAAGCACAGAAAGACAAATCTCCTACGTTCTCACTCATACGTGGGAGGTAAATATTAAAAATAATTGAATTCATGGAGACAGAGAGTAGAATGATGGTTAGCAGAGGCTGGAAAGGGTAGCAGGAAGGATGGGGATAAAGTAGGAATGGTTGTGAATGCAGAAATATAGTTAGATAGATAGAATGAACACACAACAAAGTGACCACAATCAACAATAAGTTAGGATATGCTTTAAAATAACTAAAAGAGTGGAATTGGAATGGTCCTAACACAAAGAAATAATAAACTTCCAAGGTAATGGATATACCTTGATTACCCTGATTTGATTAATTCACATGAATACATACACATTATATGCCTGTATCGAAACATCACATGTACCCTATAAATATATACAACCATTATGTAGTCATAATAATTAAAAATTTAAAAAAAAACTCCTAGAAATAAAATAGAAAAAATCTAAATGATCTTGGGTTTGGTCATGACTTTTTAGTGTTTTGGGAAAATCCCAGAACAGTATAGAAAAACTGCCCTCCAAACTGAATGGTCTCTCTAGACCAAAGAAGTGACCCAGACCAATCCAGCTAGGTGAGTTAGATGAGTTTATTAAAGGTTATTTACACAGGGCTCTCATTCCTAGTCAATATAGGAATCCTCCAGGCACTCACTCCTGGGAAGGGGTAGTAGTTCTTCACACAGTAAGATCTGCACTGCCTGCCTGTTCATGAAGCCTTACATTTATTTTCGACAAGTGGCACAGAGCTCTCTCTCTTGCTCTCTCTCTCTCTCTCTCTCTCTCTCTCTCTCTCTCTCTCTCTCCCTCCCTCCCTCCCTCCAGGTTAAACATGCACAGTACTTCCCACTAGACCAAGACTTTAGACTTTGATAAATTCATCAGAATCATACTATTCGGTCAAACCACAAAAAACAACTGAAATTTTCTTAACAGTAATTTCAGTCTCACTGGACTAATGATCTTCAGCCCAAAATGCCAAAAAGTCTTCATCTGGACTCACCTCACCACTGCTAAATTCATGTCCATTCAGCTTTCTCCTTAAAATGACCTTACTGTGCCTAGCCCGTGATTTCTGCTCCTTAAAGGACTTTTTAACTTCAATCCGTAATCAACCTCCTAGACTCACTTTTTTTCCCACTGCTCTCTATTCCTCATAGGACAAATCGTCCACCACTTTTTTTGTCAACACTTTAGCATTCTCATCTCCTGGATTTTATGAATTGTTAACTTCATTATACCTATCCTTATTTATTTCCCCAGTTTCTGTGAAGGAGAATTCTTCCTTTCCACCAAAGACTATTTACACAACCATGCATTTCATGTCACTCCCATATTTTTATATGACCATATTCTACCAATGATCTTCTCTTATGCACTCGATATTTTCCCTTCTTCCACTTCATTTTGACTTCTTCCTAAGAATTTAGCATGCTCAAGTCATTTTGATCTTAAAGGGAAAAAAGAAACCCACAAATAAAATTAACAATGACAATAACAGCTCAATTATCTCTGGATACTGTGCTGGGTCTCCCATCCCTTGACAGCCAATTTTTCCCAATTGTTCTTCATTTCTCAACCTGCCAGAGTAAGAAAGGCATTACCACCACTCTAACAAAGCCACCTTCTCTTCTCTGAAGATACCTACATCTCACAATCATCAAGTTTAAAATCTGTTCTTAAGCCTTTAGCCTTATGGAAAATATCAAAAAGGGCTAATCCTGAAAGGATTGAATATATTAGAGTCAGACAATAGGGTCAAAACCTTGGCTTTGCCACTCATGTATGTACACAACTTGAGCAAGTGACTTAACATTCTTGAGCTTACTTTCCTTACCAGTAAAGTTCACTAGTGTTGCTGTAAAGGTGTGATGCTCAGATAATGGCACATAATCACCTAACAGTATTATTGTTGAACTTCTTTTTCTTAATGCATCCAATAAAATATATATCATGCCATGTGTCAAATCCTGCTCCTTGTACTGGGACATAAAGATAAATTGTTTTACTCTGCCTTATCCTAATGTCTTCCTGCTGTCATCTATTTTCTAATTAAATATTGAAATGCCCTTGTGTTATGGGCCCATGTATCTTCTTTTCCCACTTCCTATTCAGCAGTTCATTATTTCATTCAGTAAGTATTTGTCGCATGCTCATCAGGTACAAGGAATCATTCTGGTCTGCTGGCAATAGTCATAAACAACAGAGATAAGATCCTTTATCTCACAGGCATTACATGCTAATGTGAGAAAAATGTAAATAAATAAGTAAACAAATAAATGAATGTGATGGTTTCATATTATAAGTGTATAAAGTAAATAAACCAATACACTGTTGTGTTATAGTGACTAGAGAAGACTGGTCAATCACTTTATCAGAGAAGTCCTCACTGAGCTGACACTTCCATCAGTATTTGCTGACCAGGAGAATAGGAGGCAAAGCATTCCAGGCAAAGGGATCGGGAAGTACAAAGGCCTTAAGGAAACAATGAACTTGGCATGTTGAGAAAAAGAAAGCTAAAGAAGCTGGAGCTTGTGGATTAAGGGGGAAGGGGAATGGTAGATAAAATATGTAGAGATTGGAATTCATTCTGAATGTGTAATGTGAAGGTGAAGGAGGTTTTAGATCATTCAAGATTAGATTTGTTTTCACATTACACTTGCCTGCTCACTTATAACACTATACTTCCATTTATTCCTTTTTCCATTCTTCACTTACTGTCATGTGTATTACATATGTATTATATACTTCACAATACTATTTTTCATGCAAAAGTCAATTATTTTTAAAGGCATTAATAAAATAAAGAAAATATGTCTTTAATATGCCTGCATTTTTTTCCGATATTGGTAATTTTCATTCCTCAGGTAGGTATACGTTTTCATCTTATATCATTTTTCTTCAGCCTGAAGAACTTCATTTAACATTTCATTATCCATAGTGCAGGTTTGCTAGTAATAAATTCTAATAATGCATTTTGTCTTCGGTTTTGAAGGATATTTTTTATAAACAGAAAATTCTAAATTGAAAGTTTTCTTTTAGCACTTTAAAAATATTTTTCCATTGTCTTCTGACTTGCACTGCTTTTAATGAGAAGTCAGTTGATTTATCGCTGTTATTTCCCTGTATATCATTGTTATTTCCCTGTATTTCCCTCCAGCTGGCTTAAGACCTTTTCTTTATTTTTGTTTTTCAATAATTTGACTATGATGTAGCTGAGTGTTCTTTTCTTTTTCTTTTTTCAATCCTTGTTGGAAGGATGTTGAGCATATTTTCCATCAAATTTGGAAAAATTTTCACTATGTTTCAAATTTTCCGTACGTTCACAGTTTTGTTTTTTCAACCTTTCTCTCTTCTTCTGAGAATCCAGTTACTTAATGGTAGACCACTTGCCATTATTCCACATTATTTATGTTACTGATATTCTCTTTTTCTTTTTCTTTTTCTATTTTTTTAATCTTTCTCAGCATTTCAGTTGGATAGTTTCTATTGGTCAGTCTTCAAGTTCCTGGACATAATTTTCTGCAGTGTTAAGCATATTTAGTGATTTTGAAAATTTATATCTTGTTTTATGGCTTTAGAATTTCCATTTGGTCCTTTTGGTATTGTTTCTATTTTACTAATGAAGTTTCCCATTTCTTTATTCAATACATCTACCTTTTCCTTTAAGTTATTAAAATATTTATAATAGCTACTTCAAAATTCTTATCATTTCTAGGTTTGTTTTTGCCAACTGTATTTTTCTCCAGGCTATACATTGTCTTATTTCTTTATATATTTATAATTTTTATGGTAAATTGGACTTGTGGATACTACTATGCTGATAGTCTATTTTCACTTTTTTCCATTAGAGAATATTGAGTTTTGCCCTGGCAGTGAGTAAATTTACTAATGAGTATTTTTACTAATGTGTACTTCAAATCTAAAAACACACACACATATATTATTGAATCATAGACAAATCAAAGTTGAATAATTCTATTGAAGTGCCCAAAAAAAGGACAGTAGTTGATTTTCATTTATAGTAAAATGACTGTCTTTAATGATAACATGTACATTGTTTTTATCTATTGAAAATAAAATGTTTTGCTTTTTAAAAAAATAAAATCATGCAAAAAAACCTATTTTTGTATATAAGTTATTTAACTGTGAAGCATATTATGATCTAATTAGTTAGAAATTAACTCAAGCAGACTATTTATAAATCTTTTTGTAAACATAAAATATATAAATAAAAAGGGGAAAAGCTTAGTTTTGAGCTTTGTAAGGCATATGTAGGCTAGAACTTACCCAAAGGCTAAAGTAGCTCAAGTCTTTAGCTGGGGTATTTCTTGGGTCTCATTTGAGTTTTTGAAATATTTCCCTATGATTTTGTCATCCTGGCTGGCTGGCAATTCAATATTTTCTAGCACTGTTTGACTTCTGAGAATTCTGTTAGGCTTAGAGCCATATGGAAGCTTATTCTTTTCTTGTACCAGTCATTATGGAGTCTCATCCTGAGCATATACAGCTTAGTATTTGGCCAAACATGCAAGAAAACATTTTTATAGATTTTATACGTTTTTTCTGCAGTGCTAACTCATTTCTGGTACTCTGCCCCATGAATCCCAGATACCTCAGCGCCCCTGATATCTGATCTCTGCTTCCTCTTCCCAAAAAATGTGCTGCTTTCTGTTTGGGCTTCATTTCCCTGTGTCAAGGTTTGAAAGATGCTCCAGGCAATAAACTGGTGACTGTGGAGCTCACTTCTCATATTTCCTTCTTTCAAGGATCATATTCCTATGCTGTCAGTTTTCCCATGCCTAAAAGAAGTTGCTTCATATATTTTATCAAGTTTTATAGCTGCTTACTATGGAAGGCTAAGTACAATACCTTTGCTTGGTAATAGCCAGTCCAGACTTTTTTATACAGTTATAAATAATACAATTCCTTTGCTTTGCATTTAGCAGTTTGTCCCAGACCTGTCACCCCAATTCAGTGAAAGAAAAGTCTGCTTTCCATTGTAGTCTATCCATTCACATATAAATTACTTTTATTTTTAAATAAGCTTAAAATCAACAGAATTTACAGGTGCACAATTAAAGATTCTGTGAAGGATTATCTCCCCAGAAAAAAAAAAATAGCCACAAGGAATAAATGCAAAACATAAATTCCTACCATTGTCTTTAGTTGTATCATTTCTAAATACTCTATCTTCCACCAGAATTTGAGGCTCCCCAGTGATAAATGTGCCAAGTTAAAACCATTGTGCTTATTTACTGGGGAGCTGTGAATTGTGTTCAACTGTAATCTCTATGGTCATTACATCTCAAGGTGCCCTCTTTTTGCCTCATTTACATTCTGAAACCACTCCTGTTCCTTAGAGACAGAGTTCAGCTCAGCCCTCTGCAGTTGGCATGCAGCAACAAACAGAGTACAATAAAGAACTGCTAACTTACAATTATTCTAAAAGAATATCATTTGTCACTGAGATAATGTGGAAAATAATGACATTCAGCAACTTATATAATATATTACTCTTTAATTTAACCTACAATTCTAGTTAGACTGCCTTTGCTTACATATTTATTTGTGGCTGTATTGTAGTTACCCAGCATGATTGACAAGAAGAAAAAAGGAGGCAAGTTGGTAGAGAAAAAGTAGCTGTCATAAAATAGTCCTAAGACCAGTTATTCTGTTACCCTCACATTTCTTTTTTATCACCCAATGGTGCAACTCATATTTCTGTTGTTTTGGTATCTATAATTCATCTTCCAGTGAGTGAATAAATAGATGAAAGTGGCTTCAATCTATTTCTTTCCTGTTCACCATATCACTATATATTTTTATTTGACTTGTTAAAGTTTTCAGTTACACTTTCAAAAACTTCAGTAAAATTCTGACCAGATGAAAATAGCTTTAAAGATACTGAAAATACAATTAAAAATACTTTTAATTAAATGATTGCTTTCAGTTGTAGGGGGTTAAGAATTTAAACCATGAAGACCTGATATATAACAAATTAAATCACTATTAGTCCCATATTTTTAAATGTTAATTAAATAAATAATACATAAACACTGTAGGTAGTATGTATATGTATGTTTATTATTTGTTACATATTCATAATATCATCTGTAAAAAATAAATTGTCTGAGTAACTAAGTTTTCTTTCACTGCATCACATTGTAAACATCTTGGCACTTTACTTCATTCTATCCCATATGTTCTTTGTTCTAACCAATCCCACTAACCTTTTAAATTCCCTGAATACATCCCACACTCTCCATCTTACTTTTCTTTCTGCTTAGAAATCTTTCCCCATATTTCACATGGCCATTGACTACTCACCTTCAAGGTGTCAATCCAAAAAAATTTATTTGTTTACAGAATCCTTTCTTAGCATCTCAGCCAAGAATAGATCTATTTTAAGTTACCATATGTTCACAAAAGATCCTCTGCTGGGTTTCCTATACTTCTTAAATGTTCATATTTTTATATATATTGAAAAATATTTGAAGCAGAAACTAAATTTATCTTATTTGCTGCCATCTACCCAGTATACACCACATTGCCTGGCAGGTAGTAATCTCTCAGTAAATACTTGGTAAATAAATGAATGGTTCTTAGGATTTCTTTGAAGTAATAATTCCATAATTTCTTAAAAGATTCACTCCTACCTTGAGAGAGAAAGAGAGAGAGAGAAAGAAAGCTCTTTACCATGGAGCACTGTAAGTTCTGGAAGAGTGGCCCCAACCTTTTTTGCATCAGGGACTGGCTTCATAAAAGACAATTTTTCCACAGATGGGGGTGAGGAGGCAGAGCTCAGGCAGTGATATGAGTGATGGGGAGCAGCTGTGAATACAGATGAAGCTTTGTTTCCTCACTGCTGCCCACCTCCTGCTGTGTGGTCCGGTTCCTAATAGGCCACCACAGACCTGGTCATAGTCCATGGCCCGGGGATTGAGGCTCGCCACTCTAGAATACTCTATACTGAGCCCCAGCTATTGACTTGCTTATCTGTGATTGGCCTACAATAATATTTAGGACACAGAAATGAAATCTGCATTTGACCAAGCAATGGACTAAAATGATAAATTTATTCAATCACCTGGATCCTAGTTCATATAATACTAGAAACAAATAGACTATTTTCCCTATGCATTCTCTTAATGTATTAACTGGATTGGTGAGAAAATTTAGTAAGAGTTGTTGCATCCATCGCAAGTATATATTTAATTAAAACTAAATGGGAGAACTGGCCTCAACGGTGATAAGTTTTCACTGTAATATAATGACCTTTGTACTCTTTGTACTCTCTGATACTAATTTGAGTCTTTAATTTATGTAAGTAAAACTGTAACATTCTTATGGGCATCATTCCCCAAACATGTATCCCAGTATGTAGGAATATCACACTGGGAATTTTGCAGGGACCAAGCCTTGGTCAATATTTCCATGCTACCACATGCAGGGTAGTTATAGAACCTAGCAGAAGTTAAAAAATAATCCTTAAAAGTAACATTTAAAATGGATCTTGATTTGTAATTATAATTATATACAGTGATATGATGGGATTTTGCCATGATTTTCACCTTAAATATTTCCACCTTTACACTCTAAGTCTATAGACCCACTGAGGTGATACAGATCCAAGAAGTGTGCTCTGGTCTTGGGCTAATCACAGTAGGTCTTCAGGAATGTCAAGGTGGTCTATTTCTACTGTAAGACCTTGAATGTACCCTCAATTTCCTTCTCTAAGTCTGTGTTCTGACTCTATGACAAACTCTAAGATGGTGTGAGCCATCAAGATTCCCAGTAATCCCTCAATTAAGATTCAAATACTTATTTTTTTAAGTATAAATCAATTCTTTTTCCCCATGTTGTTTCATTTAAAAAATACTTTTCATTTATTACATATTCACTTAGAGTAGAATCATGTAGATTAAATATCTAATGGATATAGCTAATAAATATTTACTGATATTTAGGGAAAAAATTAATAAATCAAGGATTAAGTTTTTCATATGGTAGATGAAAAGAAAGTACATACTTTTCTGTTGTAACAGAACATATAATAGCTGTATGCTGGAAATGAATCCCCATTTTTCTCTTATACCAACGGAATAATTAAATAGAGATGTCTTTTTAATTAAAATAAAATAAATCCAAATGCTGCTCAAAAAAATATTTATGTTTAACAATTCTAACTCACTCACAGTATGTTGCAAGGAGCAGGCATCTCAAATATTTTTTTATACTGAATTCTATAATATAGCTTTAAGTTTCTTCTAACATTTAAGTAGATCAAATAAGGTAAGATTGTCTAAATGATATAGTTTAGTGAATGCTATAAAAACACATAAACCTAACTGTTTTGCATTAAGAATATAATCTTCCTTCCTATCTTCATTAAGAAGAAGAAATGTTCCCAATGTAATATTTTGCCCAGTAGTTTAGTTTGAAGTGTTGTAACTATGCATGTGGAAAATTGCAAACTCAAGTACTGGTGATTCTTTTTACATTAACTTTCACCCAGCCAATGTATTCACTATATTTAGTAAAATTAAGGTTTAATTGTTTACATTGGTCCAATTAAAATAGCCTTTATCCAAAGATATACTGGCAATGGTAGGTGCATTAATTATAAATGTTAAGTATCACAAAACAGCATAATCTTTCATTAAGAAAGCACAACTCTTTGCCCAGTTAAACAATAAAGCAGGAAGGAAATATTATGTTTCAGGGACTTAAGTAATGAAGTAGAAGCTCCAGATTTTTTTTTTAAAAATCTCATCTTACCTGAAAAATGACTTTGGACAGGTCACCTAGTCACCAGTTAATTTTCCTAATTTTATTATTGTAACACACTAGAAATGGGAAAATTTGTTTAACTATATATTGTACTGGTGAGTTGATTGTTAAATCTGGCCATTACTGTCGGAAATGAACTCTTGAGACTACATGGCAAATAACACAACCATATTATTTTCATAGAAAAATAATTATTTTTTCATCAAAAGAACAATGGCACCTTGTCCATTGAGATAATTTTAGCTATAGGTTATTATTTTACTCATCTACATTGGCCTAGCCCTTCGTATTGACTCCTAACATTTAATATACACAGACTATATATGTATGTGTGTATATATATATATATATATATTTATATAAATACATATATAAATATATAAATATATTTTATATATATATATATATATATAAATTACAATATGCCATGAGTTAGACCAGCGGTCTCCGGCCTTTTTGGTAACAGGGACTCATTTCATGGAACACAATTTTTCCACGGGCGGGGGAAGGGAATGGTTTTGGGATAATTCTGGTGCACAACCTAGATCCCTCTCATACACAGTTTACAGTAGGGTCATGTGCCTATGAGAATCTAATGCCACTGCTGATCTGACAGGAGCTGGAGCTCAGGCAGTGATGCAAGCAATGGGGAGCAGCTGTAAATACAGATGAAGCTTGGCTCACTCACATGCTGCTCACCCCCTGCTGTTCAGCCCAGTTCCTAATATGCCACAGATCAGTATTAGTTCACAGCCCAGGTATTGGGGACCACAGAATTAGAGGACAATGTATGAAACCGTATTATGTAATGGGAAAGTCCAGTATTTGCAGAAGTAAGATCTTGCTTCAAAGCCAGCACTATTACTGGTTTGGTGATTGAACATGGGCAGGTCATTGAACATCTTGTTTCAATGTCTTTATGAGTGTGATATACAAAACAAGCTGCTTCACATGCATCTGTTGGGTAAGAGTTCAGTGAGAAAATATCTGCTAATGTTAAACCACTTTTGAAAATTATATTGCCATTATCACTCTATATCATTACCTATAAATAGTAACTAGAGGAGAAATGGGTCTAGTTATGCTTAAATCAAGGATTCACTCTAATTCTGGAAAATGCTTTTATTATGGTTGATGTGTCACATGTGCCTTAGTGACTGTCTCATCCACAGTGGACCAAAATTATCTGAGATGTGGGTATGTAAGGATGGTATAATAATAAGGCAGAGATAGAAAGGTCATTAATATCTTTTTCTTCTGATATTATCATGGCATAGAAAATAATCTGTCCTCATTTGCTGGCAGTTCTAAAAGTTGGTGTGTTTGTGTGTGACTCTCTCAGAAGAGATGTCATTTCAGCTTGGGCCACAGAAACATTAGAATTGTTATTAATACTGCGGTGTGAATTCCAAGGCAATCAGAGTACCCTCCTGGTTTGGGGAACAATTTTTATACTAGATACCTCTTGTTACCAGAACCAATTTCCCATAGACATAGGAATGATATCAGAAAAAAAAATAATTGTTAGTTGGTTTTTTAGTTAAATGGATTCTTTAGAGAAGATTTATTAACCTGTGAGGAAATTGTTTTTAAATTTGAAGACTAAACTACTATGGCAGAATACAATTGCTTCAGTTTTGCCCTACTTCTATTGCTTTTCAAAAAATGTATTCATAATCAGTATGAAAGGACATAATTCAGTAACCTAGCACCTGATTCCAGTCCCTGGCACAATGCAGAGACCATTGCAAGCGTTCACCAAAACACACTGAGCCAGGCGTTAACTGAAACTCAATAGTCTAGTTTTTTCTGTATGTTTACATAATGCAGATTATGGCTCTTATCCAGTAACAGAAATCTAAAATTTGCCTCATGGATTTTTCCCCAAAATTATCTCCTAATATTTGTGCCAAATATTCATATTGTAGAAACCTCCTCTGAAATTTTTTAGCTATTTATGTGCTTATATCTTTTGATCATGGACATTTTTATATTTGTAGATAATATATGCTAGTACATTATATCCACCAGCAGATTAAAAATCCATGAAAACAAGAAACTATATCTTTGTAGTTTCTACAATACTAGGCAGCATGTCAAAGATTTTGTGCATGGACAGATAGTCAATAAATGCTTTTTTTAAAAAAAAAAATAAATGGATGAGTGGATAAAACCAGCCACTTAGTAATTATTTCTAGAATAAGAGTGTTTCTGAAGAGATTTTAGGCACTCATCAAAATGAGGCTTCTTGTGTGTATGCTTTTATGGATGAAAAATTCAAAATATTAGTTTTGGGGGAAAAAACCAAATTTTAGGTCATAAAACTTGATATAAAAATCACTTGCATATTTTTTTGTAAAATAAATATTAATTAAATAACATGTTTATGGGTAGGTTTAAAGTCAATACATAGAAATAATTAAATGGTCCTGTTAATAATGGTGCCTTTTCATGAAATAAAATGTTCTTTGTAGTAATAAAAATGAGGTGAGTTTTTTTCCAAGTCTAAAATGCATCTACGTTAGATTATTTTTAGTTTTTGCTATCACTCTCATACATGATAGATAAGATATAAACCACTGGTATAGCAGATTCAACTATCTACATTGAAGAAAGGGAGGGAGGGAGGAAGGGAGGGAGGGAGGAAGGAAGGAAGGAAGGAAGGAAGGAAGGAAGGAAGGAAGGAAGGAAGGAAGGAAGGAAGGAAGGGAGGGAGGGAGGGAGGGAGGGAGGGAGGGAGGGAGGGAGGGAGGGAGGGAGGGAGGGAGGAAGGGAGGGAAGGGAGGGAGGGAAGGGAGGGAGGGAAGAAAGGAGGGAGGGAAAGAAAGAAAATAATAGATGATGTAGCTAGCTAGCTAGCTAGCTAGCCAAAGAAAAAGACAAAAAATTTTCAAGGGTAGTAACAACATGCCCTAATTTTTACTCCCTATTAGGAGAAAAAGAAACTCTCCCATAAACAAAATGATTCTCAAACTTGACTCATCTGCATGCTAATGGAAAAGATTCCAATTTTACCCATGTCTATTACAGACTGGGTCTGACCCAACTCCCTGCTATTTCAGAAATAGTCATTAGAATTTAATATTGCTGTCGGTTGCATTCATAGTCTGAATATTTTAAACATAGGAGGAAATAATCCTCCAAGAGAAAATGCTTGAAAATGTTGTATTTAATTAATGCCCAAGGGAAGCCATGGAAAAGAAAAAAAAATTGTAGTTGTCACGTACTAATTTTAAACACTGTTTACCAGGTTTATTTACATGTACTGCTCTAGCCTCCCACTCAGTAGTTTGATGATAGCAGAGCAGTTCCATGCAGAAAAGATCCTTGGCTTCTGGAATTCAGTGTGAGTAATAGGATATAAAAGACATAAGAAGAAGCTGCATCTTAATGCAGCTAAATTCTGAGGCTTACGGCCAACCCTCAGTTATAAGCGCCTGCTCATATACAAGCAGATGTAGAGGAGACTATGTACTTAAACGGGCATATCAGCTATTTATGTTCTTGCAAGACAGTGAGCTATTTGGTTAATACGATACAATCTATACAGCTTTTTCAGAAATTTTTAGTCAAATCTATCTTAAAGGAGTAGTTTATAAATTTCTTTTTCTTTTCTAAGGAGGCTATGTTTCTAAAAAGAAAAAAAAGAAAGAAAAATCATCAGATAATGGTTCCCTCTCTTTCGATCTTATTATGTGGCTGAAAGAGGCAAGTCTTCTTTTTGCTGCATCTGGATTGAGTAAATGTGAACCTCTACTCACTGGAGGCAGAGGCCCCTGACATTAGACAAGGGGTCCAATGCATCAGTGTGCCCATGTAAAAAGGAGGGGAAAAGAACTACTATGGAAATTGCTGAGCTAAACGCTTTGCACAAATGTTATCTCATTTAATACTCATGGTAATTAGATGAGGTAAATTTTATTCCTATCTGTTTATGAATGTTCTTAAAGGACCAACTTGCCAACCAGAATCCTAAATCAAGTCTCTACTCCAAGCCTGTGTTACTTCCACTGGTGACGTGTGTCATGAAGTACAAGGAAGCATGTTGGAGGTAACTATTAATATATTTATTATTGTTTATATCTCAAGTCTACCATCCTGTCCACAATTATACAATCAAATTGTGGTTATGTATTTTCATGGCATACTTCTCCCTCCAGGTCATTCTCTGCTGCAGTCTCTGATGTTTGACTTGTACTTTGTAAATATCCCCAACTCTTCCCAATATTTTACCATACTGGAGAAAATATGTGGAGGTAGGGAAAAGGAAACCAGATGTTCTGAATTGGATAGTGTCCCTCAAAATTCATGGCCTTCCTGAGATCTTAGAATGTGACCTTATTTGAAAATAGGGTCATTGAAGATGTATTAATAACTAGTTAAGATGATGTCATACTGCATTGGGGCAGCCCTAATCCAATGTATCTGGTGTCCTCATTGGAAAAGGAGAAGAAGCACAGACACAGACACAGACACAGGGTGAAGTCTACATGAAGACAGTGACAGAAACTGGAGTGATGCCTCTACAAGCCAAGGAACACCAAGGATTGCTGTCAACCCCTAGAAGCTAGAAGAAGCAGGAAGCATTTTTCCCCTAAAGTCTTCAGACAGAGCATGGCCCAGCCAACACCTTTATTCCAAACTTCCAGCATCTAGATCTGTCAGACAATAAATTTCTACTGTTTTAAGCCTTTTTCTGTTTGTGGTAATTTGTTTCAACAACCCTAGGAAACTAATACACAGGGTATCTAGTTTTACGGACTGCGATGCTTACACCAAATGTCCTCCTTTAATCTATCCTGTCTTCTCTTTATGCTTATGTAAGAAGCATATTTTTTCTGCTATTTCATAGAATCTTTGTTATGATTTGAATATGTCTCCTTCAAAATTCATAGTGAATGCCACTGTGGTGGCATTAAAGAGGAGGGAGGCTTGGGGAAGTGATCAAGTAAAGAGAGCTCCACCCTCATAAATGGATTAGTGCCTATAAAAGGGCTGAAGGGAACCAGCTCAGGCCCTTTGTGGTGCCATGTGAGGGCCCAGTATTCAAATCCTTTGACTTTTTTCATCACTTCTGTCTTGTGAGGACACCTAGACAGTGCCATCTATGAGGGACAAACCTTTACCAGACACCAAACCTGCCAGCAACTTGGTCTTGGACTTCCCAGGCTCCAGAACTATGAAGAATAAATTTCTGTAATTTATAAATTACCCAGTTTGTGGCATTTTGTTATAGTAGCACAAGCAGACTAAGGCAGTATTTCTCCATTCTATTTCAAGTCCAAATCTTTTCTCCTTGATGGTTGAATTTCAAACACCTTTGATCTTGTCTTCTCTTTGCCTTGTCTTCCTTCAAACCTCTTTAATACATTTATTGACTCACAGATAACTTTTAATGGAATCTCAAATAATTTTCCATAATCAGGAGAGTTGGAAGAAAAGCGGTAAAGTGAAAATTCTTTGCAAGTGGGGGTTCATCATTCTAGTAGCATGAGGAATGTGGGTTCAATGCTGCCTGGCATATCTCTTACCAAGAGCAGTCAAGGGAGGGATTTGAACTAGATGGTCTCTCAAGAGTGATCATTAGGATTCCATATTCTTCTCTCCAGACTGGCAGCATATAGCAGAGAGAGGCTTATCCTTCGTATTATTTTATACCTCATTCGCTGAAATGATTTGCAATACCAGACAGACCTACTAGTGGGTGTTAAAATTAGACCATATAACAAAGGTTTGACAGTAAATGATTTGGGTTGTCCTGCCTGCCCTTTTTGCCCTTTCCATGGAAACAAACAAGGAAAAAGATGAACAGGAGTCACCTGCTATCCTCTAAAGCTTCTTGTCAAGTAGGCTGGCATCATGGGACCTTGCCAGCATGTTTTGCAGCAGCACAAGGACCCCGCTGAGGTGCCATCTGCTCCCTGAGACCTGAAGTCTTGACTGGAATTACCTGCCAATGCCAAAGTCAGAGACAGTGCAAGTGTCGCGTTTATAGTGACGATATTTTTTACACAAAAATCAGGACACAGTGTCTGACAGGAGCAGCTATGCATATGGGAACAATGAAACAGGACATTTAAATTCAGGACTGTCCTAGAAAATCTGACATATATCTCAGCCTAAAGTTAACTGATCTGCTAGAGCCATAGAAATTATGAGAGAAAAGTAAAATTCAGGTTATTTGTCTAAAAATCAAAAAAACCAAATGGGTGATTTAAACAATCTTAAATTCCATCAAGTATTTTAACATTGATCTCAGAGTGCTGAAAAATTTTCATATTATTAATATAATATATTATCATATGATATATATTATATAATTATATTTTATATTGAACTTTTATTACATTATAATATTTTTTAAATGAAACTTAAAACTCAGTGTTGAAGAGCTGTATATATGTTAATGCCAGGTGATTTTCCTTATGCTATTAGTATTCAAGTAAGATTCATGACAGTGATAACAATAATGATAGTGCTGTTAGCGATTGTGTGCATTCTATGTACCAGGTATTGTCAGGTGAGGTCATATATGTATCAAGCCTTCTACATGTGTTGTCTCATCTAATTCTCACCACAATCCATGATGTATACATTTTAACTCCACTTTACAAAAGAACATTTGAGCCTAAAGTCACACACAAAGTCTGTAAAAAATGACAGAGCAGGGTTTGAACCCCATTCTATATAAATACAAAGAATGTGCCTTTACCACATGGTAAATGGTACCACAGTGGTAAATAAGAAAATAAGGTCACTGGAATGTCAGTTAAATGAAACTGTTCTCCACCTTTTTCTACTTGAGAGATAATGTAAAAACAGCAACCACTCCCAGTTTCACTCCTACCTTAAGAAGAACTATCAGAAACGGATTACCCAGGTCAACTCTCAATCTGCTTTGGTTTATGGGGAGGAAAAGATGTATTTATCTTACTTGGTTAAGAGATAATATGAAACAAACAAAAGGATAAAAGAAATTAGCATAACATACATGTAAAGTGATTGGACATTCTTTATTAAGAAAGAGAATTAAAGAATGGAACAGATTTGGATCATGGCCATTTTCATTTTTAATGATCAGGATTTTACTTACATGTGATCACATATTCATGAAATGGAAATATTTTACATTTATAGAGTTATGCTATAGATCGACACGTGTATATAAGGTGGAGGTTTTTATTTTATGAACAAGAAACTGTAACTATGAAAAAGGATTAATCGATTTGTTTTTATTTTTGTGAGAATCTATTCTACTTTATCATACCACAAAATATATCTAATTATATTAGTAACAATGTGTTGCTTTTTGACAAAGGACAATTTGACTGATTAAAAACCAGGCTGCTGCACTTAAATATCTAGCAGTTACCATGGAAACAATTTTACTTTGACTCAGAGCATATCTTGTTTTAAAGAGAACGGCCTGTTGTTATGGCAATGAGAACTTGAGCATTTTTCCAAAAAGAATACTAACACAGGAGAGATAATAGTGTTGCCAGTTACAAAGCATATATAAATACAGTGGTGCTCACCTTTGATAGCTTATAGAAATCATAGCTGGTAAAGACAATAGGAACCATTCTAGACTTGTCAGGAAAAGCTTATGCCCTGGGTTCCTCCTTTGTATTATTTTTAGCTATAACGAATAATAATAATGCAGAATTATGCTTGAAATTTTACTCACTGAAAGCAATGAAATCAAATTGTCATTTCTATAGCAACCATATATGATGTTTTGTTAAAACTTCAATATGAACTTCGTGTAAGATACTGAAGGAGTAATTTGTCATTTGTTTCATGAGATGATGGTGATGATGACAATGATGACAATAGTCAAGATTTACAGAATGCTTGTTATATGTTAGCAACTGTTCTAAGACATTTTGTTCTATTAACACATTCAAATTCTCATAAGACTTCTACAAGGGGGTATTATTAATATCTCCATTTTGCAGAAAAGAAAACCAAAGCACAAAGAGATTATTTAATTTACCCAGAGTCACACAGCAAAGAAATACCACAGCCAGGAACCAAACCTGGTAAGTCCACGCTCCTGACTATTTCCTTATGCTAGCATTTTCTAATTATTTAACATATTTGGGGTTTTTTTTTTACTTATGTTAATATTAAACTTCAACAATAATTTAAAATACTAATCAGTATCTAAATTGCTAAATACTAATATTTTACTAAATACTAATACTAAATACTAATACATTACTAATATTTTAGATACTAAATCAGTATCTAAAATACTAATCAGTATCAGTATATTATACTATCAGTATATTATAATCAGTATCTAAAAGTTTTCTAAAAATGAGTATAAAGTTCAGACAAGACTTGAAAACATAAACTCTAACTTAAATGAACCAAATAAAAATAAGGTGACTTATCTCAAGAATGATTCTATAATGTTGGTATAGTTAATCTTGGAATCAATTAATATTTAAATAATTTGGGATCATTTCTATAAATATGAAAGCTGTATATAGAGAAAAGAAATAGGATTTAGATTAATTCCTTCAGGGATGAATCTTTTAAAAATTGCATATCTGAAATATGTATGCAAATACAAAGATTGCAACTAAAGGATTTACGGTGATTGGACTCTAATTAGAATTTGCAAAATATTTTATTTCAAGGGCTTATGACTTTTCTCATCAGAAATTTTCAGCCTTTTTAAACCAAAGCCATTACTCTTACTAGTTTATATGTTGCAGATGAATCATGAACTCATCTTATTTTGGTCTGTTAGGCAATGATTACATAAGTATTTCAATAACCCAAAATGTTCAATCCATTTTGTTATTGAAAAAAGTTGTGTGATTGAAAAAAGTTGTTTGTCCTGATACTTTATTTCCGTGTAGGCGGGTGAATTTTTGATAACTAAATAGTTTCTAAAAAGATAGTGGTTGGCCTGATAAAGGTTATAGACACCTAAAAAATTGACGGCAATAAATATCATTCTAAGTACAGTAATATTAAAAGTATTCCCTTTTAAATCAGAAATACAGCAAGAATGCTACTAATACCATTCCTATCAATGTTGGACTGGAAACTCAGCCAGCAAACTAAAACAAGCAAGAGAGTGGTTATCAGAAGGTTAGCAACTGTTTCTTTTACATTAACATTCAAAATACTTAGTAGTTGATATTAAGATGCTCTTAAATAAAGAGAACTGCAGAACTGCAAACAGTAATTTGCTTGTGGGTTAGTAAAAAGCCATTGCTTTTGCTACTGGCTTTTCCCATGCTGGTGCCTTGGTAAACTCGCCAATGAACATGTCAAAGGCAAGTACAAACACTCCTGCCTTCTTCATGGCCAAAATTCTACACCTCATCCTCCAGTCCAACTTGCAGCAACTCAATTAGCAATTTTTCACACAACTCTTGTCTTCTATTTCACTTTAGTTTTTTGTTTTTTCTATTCCAGCACATTACCGGGGTACAAATGTTTAGTTACATATATTGTCCTTGCCCAATCCAAGTCAAAGCTTCAAGCGTGTCCATCCCCCAGATGGTGCACACTGCACCCATTAAGCGTGAATATACCGACCCCCTTCTTCCTCCTCCCATCTGCCCGACACCCAATGAATGTTATCACTATATATGCACTTAAGTGTTGATCAGTTAATACCAATTTGCTGGTGAGTACATGTGGTGCTTGTTTTTCCATTCTTGGGATACTTCACTTAGTAGAATGTGTTCCAGCTCTACCCAGGATAATACAAGAGGTGTTAGATCACCATTGTTTTTTTTGTTGTTGTTTGTTTGTTTTGTTTTTTTTGTGGCTGAGTAGAACTACATGGTATACATATACCACATTTTATTAATCTACTCATGTATTGATGGGCACTTGGGTTGTTTCCACATCTTTGCAATTGTGAATTGTGCTGCTATAAACATTCTAGTGCAGATATCTTTTTTATAGAATGTCTTTTGTTCTTTTGGGTAGATGCTCAGTAATGAGTTTGCTGGATCAAATGGTAGTTCTATTTGTAGCTCTTTGAGATATCTCCATATTGCTTTCCACAGAGGTTTCACTCTAGTTTTACCCTCACCTTCTCATATGTTCAGATCTGATTCAGTGATAAAATATATCCACCTTTAATTGTAGTGCTTCAAATTGCAAGAGGGAAAAAGGAGTTTACTTCTAAGTGTGTCTTATTTTCACAAAGACTTTATCATTATCAGAGTGTTGGTAATGTGGACCTGAACCTCCGGGGCAGAGCTGGAGACACAAATAGACAGGAATCATTCACAAATCTGTGTGTGTGTTGAGGGGTGTGTGTTAACACTACACAAAGTAGATATAATGTTCTAATGATATATTTGTAATGATTGCCATTTACTCATTATCTCTTAGCACATATATTTCTACCTCTAAGAACCAGTTTTCACCTACGAGGGAACTATCCCCTTTGAAAAGATAATAACTGAAGTCTAGGGAGAAAAAATAACCTGCCCAAAGTAACACAGTTTGTCAATTTAAGTTTCTCAAAATAGCTTTAAGACATTTTTAGAAAATAATTCTTCTATTGTGGAAAAAAAAATGTTTTGCCTAATCAAAGTAGTTGTTACTTTAGAAACAATGTATTCATTTTTCTTTATTTTCCCACAAGACAATCATAACATTCTATTGCAGTTTCATCATCTTTAATAGATCCTAAGGCTTAGTCTTCCTTGCTTCATAATCTTCTTTATCTCTAAAATTGTATTCCTTTATGTCCATCAAATCTTCCCATGCTTTTTCCAATGCTATTTCTGAAGAAATCAAGAGCTTTATTCTAATATTGAATACATTTGCTCTATCTCAATCTTTGTTTCTGCCCTTTCTTTCTTTTTGTTCAACCTCTCCCAGCCCCTCTGTGTGTGTGTGTATATTTATTTTACCATCACTGTGAGCAATGAAAATGGATAAAAAACACTCCACACAATCTCTGCCTCCTAATAAAGAATCCTTTGCCCTCCCCTCTTCAGTGCATTGAAAAGGAATGATCACCATTGTATGTAGGTAAACAGATTGATCAACTTTTTAAAGCAAGTTTTTTTGTGTTACAACAACCAATTCTGTATATTGTATCTGATTAAAAAATAATATACAACTGTCTTTGAATATATTTTTGCAATCATTACTTTGGTCACTTTACAAACATTTGTTTATGCTTATTATGAGACAGGCACTGAGCTGGGCTTTGGGTATAGGAGGTGATGACACCAGTCTGTGCTCTGAAGAAACTTATAGCCTAAGGAAGTAAAAAGTTAAATAACTAGTACTTACAATGGAGTGTGTCATGTGCCATTACAGGGATATCCAGAGAGTTCTCAGGGAGTACAAATAGGAGTCAGTTTGCTCAGGTGAGAAAGGTAAATGAGTCTATAGATAAGATTCAGGCTCAGTCTTTTAAAAAAGGTAAGGACTGCACACAGTAGACCCAAGAAGATGGGGACTTTGCATGGAGAAGAAACTTCTAGAACAAAGTTACAGAGGCAGGACACAGCATGTAACATTCGGAAAGCCAGTCATTACTCGGGGTAGCTATGAGACAAGGATGAAAAACAATATGGAAGAGACAGGATGTAGATTCGGAAGCATATTGTGCACCTGTTGGGTCATGAAACGAGGCAGAATTGTTGAAGTAGGAATGTGTAACTTTAGACCAACTTCTCCTTTTAGAAGCTTCTTTTAAAGAAAATGAGAAAGAGGATGGTTAAATAGATAGGTGTAGATAGGTGGGCATGTTGGATCGATAGTGAGCGTGGGTGTGTCAGAGAGAGAGAGAGAGAGATAGACTAATAAATTAGGCTTCTGCAACTACAAGAGAATGAGATTCAGGTTATAGTGAAAGAGACATTCTACTCTGAAATGAGAACAGTGATGCAAAGGTTTGAAATGGGTGGTAAATATTTCTCTGTAGACTTCAGAAAGAATCACTCAGAGTCAAATATTAGATCTCCTCCAATAGCATAATGGAGTAAAACGCTTATAACTATTACATAAGTCTTCGTGTAGCTCATAGTTTGAAGTTTTTAATTCATTCATATTAGATGATTCACACTTTACCATCATCTATTGTGACTTATGAAAAAGTAGCAAACTTAATTTTATACAGGAAACACTTTACTATTTCGGATTCTAAGCAGCAGGAAGAGGGAGGCAAGGAATAGTCTGCCTTGCTCATTACCATATTTCTGTGCACTTGAAACATTGTGATCACTCCAAACATGTTAATGAATGAATGAATGAGTAATCACATTGTTTAAGGGGATAACTTGTTCCCTGTTTCCCATGCTTCCCTCCCTTTTAGCATAAGACCACTGGCGTCTCTCAGCTCTTTTATCCTCCCCACTGTGGAAACAGTGACTGACTTAATCTTATGAATGAGTTTCAAAGGAAAAATGTGGTATGTGATGTCCAACCCATAGTGACCAGCAGAAGTACATTTGGTCGTATTAAGTCTTTCTAATTCTGGAGTTAAATAAGCTCTCATTCATGAATTTCAGCTTTATCAGGAATAAAGGAAATATTTTGGTCTCCATCTGCCAATTTTCTGTCCTATTTCTTATTTGATTCAGAACTTGAAAGGGGATATTGATATTATTTATCGAACTCTTTCAAAGTCTGCAGTGCATACAGTTCAGCAAAACAATTAGAATGCAGCCTAGTTTTGGTGGTTTCATAAAAATATATATATATATTTATTAGGATCTATAGGAAAATCTTATCAAGTCTGTTCCTTACTTGTTTATCTGACCTTAAAAGTCATTTACACTTTGTATAATTCAGTTTCCTCATCTGTCACATGAAAATAATCCCTACCTGACTCATTTCACATAAATATTACAAGGAGACTTGACTTGTGCCTACTCTCATTCACTGTGTCAACCCCTTGCTTCCTAATGGTCAACATTAACCTGATTACCAACATCAGAATTTAATTTGGGCTGTTTTAGAACTTTATGTTTATAAAATAATAGAAAAGAGAGATTTGCTTTAAAAAAACTGAGGTTTTATAAACAATTTTGAATATGATAATACACTATACAAATACAAGACATTGTTTCCATTGCAATAACTGGTGCATGTGCTCCATCCCAGCTAGTATGACATTAGGTAGGACCAACACCCTGATTATATTTGCCCTGACTGTGAAATGTTTTCCCAAAAGGTCTTCTTGCCCCTTCTAGGATGATTTCTGTCCCCCAAGTCAGTGGTTCTCAAACTCAAGAAAGGGGGAGATTATTATTAAAGTACAAGGGCTTATCCTTAAAAGTAAAGCATGAGATGAAGATTTGTGTTTAGGTAAGTTGATTAAAGAGGAAATCCCAGACAGCACAAGTGAGAGAAGGTGGGAAGACCCATGCCAGGGTGCATTACTGAGGACCCAGGAGCTGGGTCTCAACTGGAACCTGCTGTGGAACCTATAGAATGCTCTCAGGACCCACCACCTCAGATCCACAGGGAGACATGTTGACTCATGTCCTCTCCTTCTTGAGAACTGTCCACAGAGAGGTTAGAGGTTAGCTCCTCCACACAACCAAAAATGGAAGACAAGAGGTGGGGAGAGCCTTGAGTGGAGACACTGTCAATTTAAAGTGACTGAAATCCTTCATGGAGCTGCCTGCTGCGACCAATGCCAAAATGAGAAGCGAAGCCAAGAGGGTGTGAGACAGAGCAGCAGAGGGACTCACCTATGATTTTTATTCTATGGATACCATGAAACCCATAGAGATTTATTTCAGCCTATAAACTGGGAAATTTTTATAAGAGAATATAGAAAATTTTATTCCATAAAACATAGAAACAAAACCACAAGCATTATGTTTACAAAAACTAAAGCTGTAAACTAAGCAGAAATGCCTGTTTCAGCTAATAGAGTTATTCATCGTTGTTGACTCAATACCACTTGTTTCATTTATTGATGTTATCTGCTGGAACTTGTAAGCAAATAAGAGAAATTCTAAAATTGGAAAAGGTTGAAGAAAATCTTATGGTTAAACTATCAATTTTGATTTTTTTCCTGCTAATTAAATCACTGTTACTTGATTTGAGTAGCACTGACTTACATCAGTCTTCTTCAGGCATATAGTCTGAGATGAACTAATCCAGTCTCTACTTTGCTGCCAGATTGATTTTTCTAGAATTCTAATTTGTTTTTTGGTTTGTTTGTTTATTGTAGCATTGTTGTATTTTATTTATCTTTTACTTTTTATTTTTTCATTTATTTTTTATTTGTATATATTCACATTGATATATTGCACTGTGGTGAAGTCAGGGCCTTCAGTGCATCCATCACTGGAGCGACCCACATTGTTTCCACCAATCAACCTCCTGTCATCTACCTTCCACCACCCTCCCACTCCTCTGAGTCTCCACTGTCCATCATTCCACACTCTGCTTCCATGTGTGCACATTATTTAGCTCCCACTTATACATGAGAATAGGGGCATTTGTCTTTCTGTGTCTGAGTTATTTCACTTAAGATAATGGCCTCTGGGATGAAGCCCACTTGGTTGTGATGGATTATTTTCTTGATAAGCACCTGAATTTGGTTAGCTAGGATTTTGTTGAGAATTTTTGCATCTATATTCATAAGGGATATTGGTCTATAGTTTTCTTTTTGTTGCATCCTTTCCTGGTTTGGGTATCAGGGTTATGTTGGCTTCATAAAATGTGGCCTCCAGTTCCACCCATGTTACTGCAAAAGACATGATTTCATTCTTTTTTTATGGCTGAATTAGAACTCTGATGTGATCAATTGGCTTTCTTCCTTAAAATCATACACCCTTCCTCCCTTAACTTGCAGTTCCTTAAACACTCTTACCTTGTTCCTGCAGCTTTGCTTTAGCACACATCAGCCCCTTCCTAGAAATGCCCACCATCCCCTCTAACTAAAATCTCCACTCATCCTTCAAACCCCAGCACAAAACTCCCTATTAATACCCACCTGACCCCTTGAGGCAGGTGTTCTCTCCTGGGATTTTCATGCTTCCTTTGTAAATGCCTCCTATGCAGTGTCTATCCACATTTTTGGTGGTATAACCTCTCTGAATATTAACTGAACTCTAACCTCGTCCTCAAATAGATATGCAGGCCTTGGCTGGGAGGTAATCCCACACAGGCAGGAGCTGAGCCTATTTCTAATCACTGACTCAGGGAAATGATATGAAATATCAATATTACAACTGCTATTCTAAAACATGATCTTCCTTTAATCACCTTGAAACTAAAAATTAATTATTAGGGATGTGGTGCCATCTCCATAAAATATGGCATTCACTGCAGCAAAAGGATGACTCTGAATGTAGAACATAGTTTTTACCATTAATGATTAGAACAAACTACAAAAGAGTGAAATCTTAAATTAATAAGGCTGGGACTATAACTTTGGCAGATGGTGTGAGGAGAATGAGCACAGGATCGCATGCTATCTGTAAGCAGGAGGAAGCAGAAGAATATTTTGCTTTTATAAGCTGCTTGCTACCTTTTTCTATTCACTCATTGCAAACTTGTTCTTTATGTTGTCTTTGTAAAGCACCACCATTAAATATTCATAAAGACAACGGGAGGGAAAGAGAGGAAAAATAGGAGAGCAATAATAGTTCCTAGGCTTTCTGAGACATAGAAAACTTGAGTATAGTCTTGCAGGAGTGTCAACTTGGAAGTGTTAGCTCATCTGGAGGGAAGTCATGACAACAAATACAAAGGAAAATAAATGTAGTTAGAAAAAAGCAGTAAACAAAAATGACTTGAAAGCTGAAGATAGGTATTTATATTTGATCTGATCAATGCCAAGTGTCCAAGAGTTAAGTGTTTTGATACTTGGAATCAATACAGTGACTATTCATCTTGGGCTATAGTAAAAATAGAATATCAAAGGTAAAAATCCTGAAAGGAATAAATTTAAAAAGAGTTCAGTAATCCAATCATGAGTTAACGGGGGCTTGAACTCAGTAATATTAAAAAGGAGTGTATTATTAAAAGATGAGGATTTTGATATACAAGAGGCAAAATGAATTTTGGAAACCTCAGGAAGAATGGTGTCATAACTACATCAATCAAACCAAGAGAGAGGATCTAGACTGAAATCCTGAGATATCTACTGTTGTGATGCTGAGTTGCAGAGCTTCCATTCTGAGATGCTGTTGGCACAGAGAAAGATGATGGTCCATACTGAAGTTGGGATGGTGCATGGGAACAAATAAATGAATTTAATTCATAGCCTCATCCTTTATAGGAATTTTGTAATCATTTATTTTTCCAAGGATAATTATTTTCACTTGGGGAAGATGTATGTTTTCAAAATATATGTTCTTTTATCAGACAGCATTCAAACATAATTAGCCAAACTCTGGAAATATTAAAAATGTGAGACAAGCAACAAACAGTAACTTGTTCCTGGGTAGTTAAATGTCCCTGACTATCATAGAAAGTTCCATCACTACTGCCATGTTGGATGCAATGGGAATCAAGCTGTGTTAATGAGGGCATTTGATTTAACAGAAAATTAGTTCTCATTTTTTTTCTGCCTGTGACATCCAAGACTGTCTCAAGAGAAGGGCTCAAGCAGTGTCAGTGGCATCTCTATTCTATTTTGTGTTTGTGGGATGTCAGCATATGGCATAGCATTTGGATACCGGGCTTTGCAATGGGTGGTAGTAGACAGGCTGAAACCTGCAGTGTTTTTAAATGTCAGGTTGAAAAGATTCTTTTTCCAAAAACCCTAAGGGAGTTATTACCTTGACAGATAATATGGGACTATCAGGCTACATTCTTCAGACAACTTTGCTTGTCAACCCCAATCTATGAAATATTGAGTTGGGAATGTGGGAGGTGTGTTAAAATGGAAAACTACTCAGTACTTCACCGAGCTTCATCCTCCACTGTTGCTAAATCGTGGCCGCTCAGAGAGCCACTGGCATGGTTCCTTGGGTCGCGAGGGAGCTAGACTGCCTAATTGTTGGGTTTTCTTCTGATTAGGATGAAGCAAATGAGGTTAGCAAAAAAGCAAATAATCCTAAGACCTTGAAACACATTCATATATGTGGTAGTCTTACTCTGAGTTTAGTACAGAGCCATCATAGAGATGGTAGATATTTTTTTCTGCCTACAATTTCTCCCATATTCTTGCATGTAATCTGAGCAAACCTAGCTCAGGGTCACCTAGCATAACAGACCACTCAACAAACGACAGACTGCTCCTTCTCAGCAGTCTTGAATGTTTGCCGCAAGAATAACCCTGGCTTACAAATCTTCCTCATGCTGTGCAGCTGACAAGCTGAAGGATCTTGTAAATATCTGGCCTTGATCCCCTGCCTCTAATGCATGGGGAACTTTGCCCAATGCCTCCATAGACAGCTGAAGGCTAAGCTTTTCCCTCCAAAAGCATTTATGGATTAGTCACCACAGTAAACTGAACTTAATTCTTTTCTTTCTAAATAACTCTACCAATTTATCCTTCACAGAACATCATCTCGGGCATTTACAGAAGCCCCTCTGATGACAGATCAATATCAGGCTTTTTGTGTAGAACTCTCGGTAGGCAAAGCACAGGCCCTGTGTTCTCTTTCGATCCTGTCTCAAACATCCTTATTAAAGCAGCCATCAGGGTAAAGCGGGAAAGGTCTCGCACAGCTTTATCACAATGCCACTGCGAGGGGAGAGAATCCTGAGCAATGCTTGACAAATAAAAAAGGAAATTCCTTTTCTCTCCTCGCCTAGCTATGATATTTGTAAATGCCCACACATGACAAAATGAACTTTGTGTTATGAATTTGGTTTTCAAATCTCTCTACAAGAGTGCTTGGTTTAAAAACGAAGCATGACCCATGAGCAGATGAGTCACTCCAGAATACTGAGATTTAGTTACTTGTGGAAAAGTTCACATTATATAAAAAAAAAAAAGAACTGGATTTGAACTTTGTAAAAAGGCAACATGGAGGTACATCTATTTACAAAAGTTTTACTTATACGACATAAAGTAAATGAGTCTGAGTGGTTCAGTAATGGTGCAGTTGCTTTAAAACAAAACAGACAACTTCCAGTTTGGGCTTTTTGTCTTTTCTTCCCAGCAATGATGGTTGGCTTGCGCTGATTCACTCATACTGGCTCACTCAACCTCCAAATCATGAAGAATCCCTATTTTAACTGGATATGGTTAGCTTTGGTTGTATGTGCTGCATAAACTGGGGCAGGATGTCCACATCACAGGGGCCACCAGGCCACCAGGCTGAGCTACTGAGAGGAGACCGAAATCCAACTTATCATCTGCTTTTTCTGAATCATAAAATACTGCTATATAAGTTAGCAGCTGCCCTAAATCTAAAGCAAGGTTAACAAATTTAACTGCTATGGGATCCCAGGCAGGTTAACAGAATCAAGATGTATGGGCTGGGTGGTGTCACCAAGAGCCATCAGAAGGGGGCAGCATCTTAACCACTGTATGCATCTAAAACTGTGGTCCAACCGAACAATGAAGGTCAGATCTGGGCTGCCGGTCACTGATTAGCAAACTCTAAGCTGGAGTTAGGGATACAATTGGGTGCACAGTTTCTAAGAGTGGGACTACAAAACTCACCCAGGGGCGGAACTCACACCCTCGCTCTCCTCCAAGGTCTCAGTGCTCTAAATAACTCTGAACTCGGCAGATTTTATGGCGTCCAAATCAATCTTCAAAATAGGAAATACATTTATGGCTCATTGGCTTATCTCCTCTGAGTCTTAAAGGTAAAAACAAATTAAAAGTGTCTCCTTTCATCTAGCACATTTTACGAATTTGCAGGGAAGCTATGGTTATTTTGACAAAATGCCAGAACTAACTCACTGTGGTATAATTTGTAACTGGCTCAAAAGACCAACTAGGCTCAGAGAGGAGACATCTTCACCTCGGAGCTAGAGAATTCCTGAGCTTGGCATGTTTAAAACGGAGAAGCAAATATAAAATTTTGATGTAAGATATTTTTTTTTAATCTTGAAAACTGTCATTTTTCAATAAGCCTTGAAGTTTATTAACAAAATGGAAAACATCCATAAGCCCATAATTTTACAGGTTTACTAAATGTCAAAATGGTTTCTTACCAAATGGTTTGCAGAGAATTATTTATTAAGGAAGTTATTTTTCTTCTCTAGAGTTGAACGAAATGTTTCTAAACAAGCAAACAAAAACATAAAGGAGAAATAATAAGGATGTTTGTATCCTCTACTTCTGACTTTTAATTTTCCCCCCCAAAAAAACTATTGATATAATAATAAAATTACTGAGTTGCTATAGTACAATGGAGTATAGTATGTGAATTCACAAAGATAACTATGCCTTGCCAGTAGCAGTCAGATAATGAGATTAAAACATGATGGATCCCTACCTTCATTTTACTGTATCTATTTTTACATTAAAAGTATTATAAAATTTTAAGTCTCCACATAGCTGTACTGTGTAATCTTGACTGAGCATTTGCAAAGCTAATAATGGGCATAAATTCAAAATAAAAGCAATATTTCCTTATTCGTCTTCCTAAAATATTTCTATATTTAGATGGCAATCTGTTTAACAGTGTAGTCTAAATGACTATGCATGACATTAGCAAACTGTCTACTCTACAGTGAATCAGTGCCTGAGGTAAGGGACACTAGAATGAGAACTAGTTCTGCAAAGTTTTCCTTCTCTCCCTTCCTTCCTTCCTTCCTTCCTTCCTTCCTTCCTTCCTTCCTTCCTTCCTTCCTTCCTTCCTTCCTTCCTTCCTTCCTTTCTTCCTGCCCTCCTCTTCTTTTCTTTTTTCCTTCCTTCCTTCCCTCCCTCCTTCCATGAGATGTGTTCCTAGAAATTGATTTCTGCTCTATTAGAGCTCTATAAGGGAAATCCTGCTGATCTGTGTACAGTAATTAAGACTCTTGCTCTTTCACACACAGAACAGACTTGGAACAATAGGTATACACACTCATAACAAGGGCAAACAATCAAATAAAAACTCAGTTAGTGTTTGAAAATTTAGCAAGGGACATTTCCCACTCCAAACCTAGTAGCCTCAATTTCATTGTTTACAGTGCTTTTGACCTTTTGGGAAGATCACTACACACTCTAATTTCCGTCCCTCTCTAGCATTCAGCAAGCTTATATTACTAAATATTTCAGATGAATTCTGTAATCTTGAGGTTATTTTCATCTACTGCAAAATGACTATTTCTTCCAGAAGCCCCCAGGAAGCAAGAGTAAATTTACTCCAACTTTAAACCATTCATGTTCACAGAGATTTCTAAATAAATATTTGTATATTTCTTAATTTGATAGTAATGACAATAGTGGTGGGGGAGTGGTTATAAAAATGGGATTTGCACAAAATCATTTTCACTATAGTAAACTATGAATAAAAACTTATTACTGTTTCTCATTTTGCAATATGAAGCCTCATGTGCAACTAGGGTGAAATTGGAATGTTTTGTTAATGTGCAATAAAAAATAAAAATGCCCCATATTCTAGTAATGGGAAAAACAATCATATCTCCCTAAATGATAATGCATTGCTGATTGTTTCACGTGGCTATAGCCACTCAAACTTGTTTCCAGTGGATATAATATAAATATATCTGTCATCTTATTGCTATCAAGTCATAGTATAAAGAGTTATCATTAAAAGTGCAATTTCAAATTTCATAGTAGGAAGGCAATAAGAGAAAAAAAAAGAAGAAGAAAAACGCTAAAGTGAGAGTGAGAATCTGGAAATAAAAAGAAAGAAAAATCTAAAAGGAAGTTGCTTTCGCCCAAGAATTGAGTGCTTTACAGCTGGGAAGGATCCAGATGTGCAAAAACAGAAATGTGGCCCTGGCCAATAGGAAGAACATAGTGACTAGAAAATCTAAGGACAAACCACAGGCATTAAAAACCCAACACGTAGAAGTAATTTTGTCTCCTCAGACTGGGTATGGCAAAGGCGACTCCATGCACAAGAAGTTTGGAGAAATCTGAGCAGAGATCTTTTCTACCAGTAGTTTGGCCGGGACTCTGTAGTAGGACCCTGGTCCCTGGAAAGGGAAACAGAAGGCAAGCCGTCTACCAAGGCCACTCAAGCACCAGGCAAACTACCAAAATGGAGATTGAGTTACCATACAGATACATGAGGACAGGAATAGGTTTGGGAGAGTTCTATCATTGAAATAGAGTTAATTATAAGGTATTATTGTGTGCATTTAGCTCAAGATCCTCCCAAAACATTATTAAATTTATAACACTGGAATAGGGACAATTACTTAATTCCATAAAGACAAAAGAATAGAAGAGGGACAACAGTAGCTGATTGACAGCAGTAAAATTTGGTAAGGCCTAAAAGAGTATAATAAATCCAAACATTTATCAGGTATCTGTTATATCCTGGACACTTTTACAAGTGCTTTAATTGTTATAATAGCCCCACAAAAGAGGCAAAATTATTCTCAAGAATTGACAGGTGAAGAAGGCACTAAAAGGTTGAAGAATTTTCCTAAGTTCATAGATTTAATAAATGGTAGTCAATATTTGAACCAAAACAGCTTATTCCTGGAGCCCAGGTACAGAAACACTATTTGCTATGTTGTGTGAGTGGTAAATGACTTAGCAGAATGCAGAACGTTCTCACCTATGTGTCTGTCTAGGGAGAAAACAACAAGAATTAATTAATCATGTTCTAGCTACAGAATCCCAGAAAGACTCAGGAACTGGAGACATGTACTTTCGAAGCAGGTGTGATGGGAGTGTGTGGGAGGGCAGGGAAGCTGAAAGCAGAGGATTGATAAAGTCCACTGTCCTCTCTGTACATGAAATGATTAATTCTGCAGACCTGGAGGCACAGCTCAAAGGCAGTGGATGTGCTGTACTAAAAACTAGGAATTAAGCAAAATCCAGGAACTGAATGACGAGATTTCCATCATTCAACACACTCAGGTTGTTCCTCTTCAACACACTCAGGATGCAAAATGCAGCAACCAGGCAGGAGATTTAAATAAAGAAAATGGAGAGACCAAGAGAAACACAGATATTCACACTTGGAAGTGGGACACTCATTAATCTACCGTAATGGTTAAGCCCCACTCACGCACCCACAGCTTCCATTTACTTTTTAATATGAATGAACAAAAAATGAAGAACAAAGAAGACTTTGTAACATTAAAGATAGAAACCAAAAAGGGGAAGAGGGAGGAATAATTTCATAGGAAAGAGAAACAATGTAGGGAGTAAAAGAAATTTTCAGAAAACCCATAACTACCATTCTCCGAAACATTGGGGGAAAATATTGTGCTCACCACAGAACCTAAGTATAGATTGGATTTCTAAGCAAGAAATGACTCAGCTGGGAAGAGAGAAAGGGTGGGGAAAAGGGGAATGGGGAGGCCTTGAGGAGAAGTGTCTGCAGAAAAAGGTAGAGGGCCACTAATGACAGTCAGAGGTGAAGCCAATAGCACCCGTAATGGGAGAAGCTCCACTCCAAAGTCTACTATATTTGGTGAGAATATATTTCTTCATATTATTTGCCAAAAAAAGAAGTCAAATGCTATATGTATTTTTTCCGATGCTATTTTTGCAAGGAAAAGAGAAGGGAAGGTGTTCATTATCACTTGAGAAACAGGCATGTTATGTGTAGAGATGAGGATAGAAATCTTAATTTTAGCAGCATGTCTTAATAGAAAGAACACAGACTAGGAAGAGACATATAACAGAGTTCACATCATGTGGGCATGCTGCTTTCACTCTCTGAATTTTTTTTTTTCTATTTGGTAAAATGAGGGAGGAGATCATCATGTACCACATAGAGTATATTATATGAAATAGTCAGAAAATGTAAAATGCTTTGCCTATTCTAGATATGGAGGTCTGTCTGGAAAGTATCCAGCCATTGTTAATATAATGAGAATGGTTAGCGTGACATCGATGTAAGGTGGCAGCCAAGGAGAGGGGACTGGGATGCGCATATGTGAACAATGACACCTTCACAGTACTAGTCAGTGGGGTGCTAGATGTCATTGAGTGAGCTTGTGTACTATGTGGCCGTCACATTCAAAATGACTGAGCGAGTAGAATCTGCATCAAATTTTGTGTTCAGTTTAAGTATTCCTCTGTAGAAACTATTCGCATGATTCGGAAGGCTTTCAGGGACAATTCATTAAGTGCAGCGCAAATAAAGTGTGGCACAAATGTCTCAAAGATGGTTGAGAATCTGTTGAAAGTGATCGACATTCTGCAAGGCCTACAACAAGCAGAACACCCGAGAATGTTGAACACGTATGGGTTAGGTGAAGAGATGCTGGGAGAACTGTGTGAGGTCCCAAGGTGCCTACTTTGAAGGAGATTGAGGTATCATTGTCCTGTGAACAATGTTTCTTGTATCTTTATCTTCTTCAATAAATGTCTCTATTTTTCATATTAAATGGCTGGATACTTTCCAGACAGACCTTGTATGAGAAAGTTTGACCAGGTGTGATGGCTCGTACCTGTAGTTCCAGCACTTTGGAAGGCCAAGGTAGGAGGATCAATTGAGCCCAGGAGACCATCTTGGGCAACATAATGAGACCTGATCTCTATGAAAAACTAAAAAATTAGCCAGACATGGTGGTGGGTGCCTGTAATCTTAGCTAATTGGGAAGTTGAGGCAGAAGGATCACTTGAGCCTAGTAGTTCAAGGCTGTAGTGAGCTCATTCACACCACTGTATTCCAGCCAGGGTAACAGAGAGAGATAAGAAAGAAAGAAAAGAAAGGAAGCCAGGTGCGGTGGCTCACGCCTGTAATCCTAGCACTCTGGGAGGCTGAGGCGGGCGGATTGCTCGAGGTCAGGAGTTCGAAACCAGCCTGAGCAAGAGCAAGACCCCGTCTCTACTACAAATAGAAAGAAATTAATTGGCCAACTAATTTATATAGAAAATTAGCCGGGCATGGTGGCGCATGCCTGTAGTCCCAGCTACTCGGGAGGCTGAGGCAGAAGGATTGCTTGAGCCCAGGAGTTTGAGGTTGCTGTGAGCTAGGCTGATGCCACGGCACTCACTCTAGCCTGGTCAACAAGTGAGACTCTGTCTCAAAAAAAAAAAAGAAAAGAAAGGAGAGAAAGAGAGAGAGAGAAAGAAAGAAAGAAAGAAAGAAAGAAAGAAAGAAAGAAAGAAAGAAAGAAAGAAAGAAAGAAAGAGAGAGAGAGTTCTCTCTCTTTCACAAATACTCCACGTAGCAACCAAACAAAACCATGGCAAATTGCTATTTCCTTGTTCATTCATTAATGCACTCATTAATCCAGCATATATTATTGTCACCAAATACCAGGTACTTTTCTAGGTACCAAGAACATAGCAATGAATGGAACGCTCAGAAATCTCAGCTTTTGTAAAGTTTACTTTCTTCTGAAGGAAAGAATTAATCAACCAATGAATCGATAAGCAAGACATGTAATATGTCAGACCCTGATAAGTGAGTTGGAGTAAAACAAAACAGAAAGCAGAGAGAGGAAAGGCAAGGTGGAAAGGTTACAGTTTTGAATAAGATGGTGAGGGAAAGCCTCACAGAGAGGATGATACTTAAGCAAGATTGAAGGAGAAAAAGGAGAGAAGCACATAAATATTTTAGGAAAGGAATTTTCAGGCAGAAGGAGAAGTATGTGCAAATGCCCTGAGGTGTGGCCTTGTCTAGCTGGGTAAAGGAAGCAGTCAGTGAAGCAAGGGGAGAATGAACCAGGGTGAATAGTAGTAGATAAAGTCAGAGTAAAGGGGAGAGGGATAGATCTTATAGGTTTCATAAAGGATTGTAAGAACATTGGCTTCTCTGAGAAAGAATGCTAAAGGAGGGTTTCAAACAGAGGAGTCAGCCTTCTGGGTTATTTGCTACAAGAATCACTCCCCCCAAACGCCTAACTGAGAGACTATTTGGATCCATAGGTGAAGCAGGGAAACCAGTTAGAAGTTTAGTGCAATAATCCACATAAAAAATGATGGTGGCCTAGCAGTGACAGAGGTGATGAGGAGTAGCTGGACTGTGGACATATATTAAAGGCAGAGACAACAGATAGGACTTGCAGACATCAGACGAGGAAGAAGACAAAGAAAGAAGTCAAAGATAACTCCATAGGTTTTGGCTTGAGCAACTGGAAAAATAAAGTTACTGTCAACTGAGATGAGACAGACTGTGATCAGAACAGGTTTAGAAAAGGAGGTGAAATCAGGAGTCATGTTTTGGACATGGCAAGTTTGAGTTGCCAGTTAGAAACCCAAGCAGAGATCTTAAGCAGACAGCTCGATAGATGGGTCTGGAGTTCAGGAGAAAGGACCCGCCTAGAGATATAAATATGGAGCTGTCAGCATAGAGATCACTGAGGGAATGAATGTAGAGTGAGCCCTGGGCACTGCAATTTACAATTAACTAAATCAATGAGATAAAATCAAGTAAGACAAAATTAGGGAGCTTTCATCCTGTGAATAAGGGGAGAAAACCTAGAAAAGTGCCTGGACAAATTATTTGCCCATGTTGAATGAGCAATTGATGTTATTGAATAGGTAAACACAACCAGTCTGCAGGGAGAAAAACAGAGATTTGCAAAATCAGGTTGAGACAGACAGAAGCAATTTTCCTGACAATTTTCCAATTCCCATGTGACCCAGCTGTATTTTATACCCTACATTTTTATGTTTCACGTATATCCTTTCAGTTAAATCCTTATTATCTCAGTTAATTTGAATGGCCTTCAACTCCTTATAAACAAATTACCCTGACAACAAATTACTTTGCCTACTCTACCCACGTATCATTCTAGCTTAAATTGTTCTGCCTACAACTTCTACAAAGATAAGTCTAACACCACACAGCCTCATTTTGTGCCCAGGCTATAGCTGGACATCTAACCCAAGGGAAATCATGGACAAGTTAAGTCAAACATTCTGTCTTTGGAAAATTTAAATTAAGGTCACAGAAATGCAAATTAAGGGTCACATTTCCTGTGACCTATAAACTCACATGGAGGTATGGGAGGAATAAATTAAATCATGCAATTGCAAATTGTGGGATGCGGAGAAGTCCTCCATGAGCAGAGAAATTGGGTGAGCATAGAGAAGTTAGAAAGGTGACATAGATACAGAGAGAAAGGCAGAACTAAGACTTCAGGACTTCACAGTCCTCAGCGAGGCAAAGGATTACTCTTAGGCTTGCCCTCAGCCTCCACCTCAGAGGGCTGATTGCTCTTGTGTTTTGTCCTTGGATATTTATATTCCTTTTTCATTCTTTCAACAAATCTTTGGAAAGGTTGCTGTTGCTTTAGCTTTCAGTTACAGCCCTGACCAGCTGAAGAAGAGACGACAGGCACTTCATGAGCTTACACTTGAAGGATGGATTTTTGCTTAAGGCATTAATTTTTTGCTTTGGGGAAGTTACAAGAGTGGTTAGCAATAACAATTCAAGTTATCATCTACTGAGTACCTGCAATGTGTTCCAAGTGTTTACAAGCTTTCTCTTGTTTAATTCTTACCACATCCCCATGGAAGAGGTATTATCACCTTCATTTTACTAATGAGGACTAGAGTGATTTAATGAATCCCTAAGTCATACAGCCAATAAGCAGTGTGGCCCAGGAGTCACTTCTGGTCGGTCATAGCCCAAACTTCTCTTAAACTTTCTGCTATAATGTTTCCAGGCTGGAGGAGCAACGACATCATTAACAATGATTGGAATCAGGCTTATGGGATGACCAGTGAGAGAGCTGACCCAACCATAACAGTGGTTATCTGTCTGCTGGGAAGCAATGGACAAATTGCCAAAAAAAATTGCCTGAAAATGCTAAGAGAATGGACAAGTGCTCGTAGCACAGAAATCATAACTCTATGAGGTAATACATATGCTCATTAGCTACATTTAACCATTCTACAATGTGTATATACTTCAAAACATCATGTTGTACATGATAAATGCACACAATTTTATCTGTCAGTTTAAAAAACTAAATTTGAATAAATAAAGCAATTGAAAAAATGAGGAAAAATATAAATATGTCAACCTCAGACATATTATACAGTGCCATGAAAGCTGAGGTGGTAGGTTTTCATTTCCTATTGCTTGCTATTTTGCATAGCTATTTTAAGTTATTAAGTAAGAAGATAATTGGCATTGTTAAAGGAAAATTTTAAAACCCTAGAATGACTGCAATAAACATAATGTCTTATTGGAAAAAGGGACTGGAAGCCTCTGAGGCCATGTTTATATCTCCACCCTTGACTTTGCCCCTAAATTAATTGAATTAGAATTAATTAATTATAACTGAATTGAATCAGAATTCATTGAACTTGGCATCACCATTTAAATAGTCTAATAGTCTAATAACTATCTCAGACATAAAATAACCAAAAGTGTTAGTTTTCTGGACAAACACATATCCGCCTTCTGTCCTGTCTTCCTGTCCTTAATGTTCCCACTGTTCACTCAGGTTCTTAATCCCCAAACCTAGGAATTATGCTTAATTCTTCCTTTTTCTTTTTATCCTCCTTATCCAGGCCAAAAAAAAAAAAAAAATGTTCTGCCCACTCTACTACCAGATAATTTAGATTCTGAAGCTTTCTCTCTCTACTACTAACATGCTAGTCCAAGCCAAATGTCCCCTCTACTGCACCACTGCACAAGCTTCTACAGTGACTATTTGTCACTTTATTAGATGCCTAGCATCTGAACCCTTTCTTACATTTAAAGAATGTACCATAAAAACGTGCTTCCTGCCTTAGTTGCTAAAAATTACATGACATGCATTTCTGCAGCTTTTCTCCTTGCAGAACTTCAGGAAACCAGAAACAATAAATTGCCCCAGACCTTGGGCCCAAAGCCAGTGACCCACAGAAGTAGAGAGACCAGAATATCTGTGGGAGGAGTCAACTCCCAGAGTCTGGGTACCGTAGGGCCTCCAGGTGCTCAGAACTGAGGCTGTACCCCTATCAACCAGTTGAGCACTGGGATTCTAGTTGTGTTTCTGCCTGTTTCTCCAACCTTCCTGGTGATTCTCTGGGTTAATCAATATACTGAACAAAAATTTTAAAAAATCATTTTCTGCTTAAACCAGGCAAAGGTGTTTTTTTTTCTGTTTGCACTTAGCAACTCATTGAATAAAGCTCCCTTATTGGTGTTCATCCTTCACAAAGAAGCCCTAGTGACTGATCTGCTCTTGTCACTCCCTGCCTTAAACCAACCAATGGAATCCCAGCACACCTAGAGTCAGGGAGAGTTCCTTAAATGAAACCAGGCAGGGCCTGGAAAACCAACTGTGATCTGCCTTGTGCATGTGCTCTATAACTTACTTCTTGCTATTGTGCCCTTTGTTTCCTATATGTCATCCAAATTGACCTTCTTTATATTCCTCAGACTCAAAGCATTTATTCCTTCCTTACAGTTCTTGCCCTTGCCCTTCATTCTAGGTGACTGCTCTTCCCACGGATTTTCACATCCTCTCTGCTTCTTCGTATCATTCAGGTCTTAGCTCAGGTAACACCTCCTCAGACAAGCCTTCCTTGATTTTCCAATCCTATCGCACTCTGGAAAATTGCCCAGGTTTCTTTCTTGACACTTATTAGAAATTACCTTGTCCTTTTATTTATTGACTTAATATCGTCTGCCCTTCTCCACCACCACATGCACACATATAAGTTTAAAGAGTGTTCATATCTAGATTTCTAGTGCCTAGAACAGTGCCTGGTAGATAGGCAGGCATTCTGTGTTGATAAGAAGTTAATCTGAAAGAAGATTTTGAAATAAAAAAAAATTGATATCTATTTGACAAAAAAAAGAATTTCAATGCTTTTTTCTTACAAAGAGATAAACAGTAGCATAAAAGATGTTCCATGAGGTATAACATAGAAGAACTGGGATAATGGTGCTGTCATTTTTTTTTTTAGTGGCTATTTTGAAGCCCAAAGACTCTCAAACATGAGTGCAATACTTGGGATTTTATTTCAGCCTATTACCTATCGGAATTCATGGTATCTGTTTAAATGAAGTCATAGGAAAATTTTAATTACAAAAAGTTTTAGAAATGTATGCAACATGAAGAACTTCAAATTATTAATGAGTCGAACCAGAGTAGGCTACATCTTTACAAAGGAGAACTTTGGACATCTAGTTCTAAATGAAGACCCAGGATCCCTGGAGAAACTCACAGTGAAGGAAATAAGGGAAAGCAATACAATTCCAGGAAAATTTTTCTTGCTATTCATACCTAAATGTAATTCCTGAATTGACTCGACATACATATGCACATAGGAGTAACCACCTAGTAAAATGCTCAAAGAAACCTTCATTCTCTGGAGGAGCTGGGAGTACAGAGACAGAGAACACTGTTGCTGCTCTCCTAGTAAGTGTAGACTTCCATAAATCCAGGGCTACAGCTCTAAATTTCTTCCTCTTCATTCTGTCCACTGAAATACTTCTTTCACTCTGCAGTACCAGTACCATGGTTTCCCTTTAAGTATTTTCATCTGAACTCGAAACTAAAAAAAAAAAATGATTTTTCTTTGCCCAGTGGTTCTTCTTGTTTCTCATACTACAGAGCATACTGTACATCCTTGAATATAAAATCATTGAGACTCAACTCAATGTAATGGGATAAAGATAAAACATTATCTTACTTATGTAAGCAATTTACTTGATAAATTTGAAATAATGCATGAGTTGCAGATGTTCAACCCATACTGCAGAGATACCATATGTCAGCTTACATTCTGTGTTCTTTAGATAATCAAACCCGGAGTAAAAGAAGTAAAATCAGCTGCTAATAAATTAAACATGACTAGAATCTCATCTCCTAAGACAGACCAAAGAATATACCATAACCATGTAGCATTAATAGTGAAAGTGAAGAAAGAATAATTTACAGAGTATGTCATGACAAAATTGTGCAAGCCAGTAGTACCTAGATTTATGAGATAGTTTCTTCTGTTCTTTATTTATAAATCAAATTCAAAATAAATGAAGGAATTACTTGTCAAAGACAAGGCAGAGGTAAATTTGAGCCTCTGTTCTAGTACTATCTGCCCCAAACAAACAGAATGAAATAAGCTTCATATAATAGTGCTATAAACAGATCCATCCAGCATATGCAACTTTCTGAAAACAAATCGATATGCTTTTTGGATTCAGGTCTGACAAAGCTCAATAGCAAACAAAAGATAATATTTCTCAGAAACAATTCTATACAGCAGTGCAAAAGATCTTTATCAAGCTTCTCTTTCTAATACCATCCATATCCTACCTCTTCCAAAAAATGCTGACATTCTGTAGATGTCTTCTGATATAATCTCTACATGCTCCAAATAGTTTAAATTTATTTGTGTATTACCCAAAATTGGTGTCAAGCAGTCTTTAGAAAGCCTTACATGGAATTGCAGAAGCTAACGTGGATTTTTAAAGATTCTTGCATCAGTTTTTATTTACATACCTCTTGCCTGAAAGAATAGCATTCAAAAATTCATACACATAATTACATTAAATGTGAGGTTTTGCTAGATTCTGTTATATCCAAAGAAAGTATTTTTTTGTCAATTATATGTATTTGTAGTTAAATCACAGGTAGACTCATACTCTCTGGAAATGCATTACTGTCACTAACATTCTGTTTCATTTTCTGCCAGTGAATGTGAGGAAGTATTTGGAAAAATGTCTTTGCTTAATATGAGGGAAAAGGTCCCTGGTGCCATGTGTTAAGTTTTAAGGTCCTATGTTGTGTAATACAAAATACTATAACTATGTTATTAATATCAACCTATCTAGAAATTCTCCGACTAATACTTATTTTGAAATTTTGCCTCCCAAGAAAAACCTTAAACTTTGCTGTGAATTTTTATACCACCTTCAAGATAGAGAGGGTCTACCAGTGCCAGTCTTGTAAATGAATAAAATGTACCTTCAGTGGTGGGGAGAAGAGGGACCTAAGTAGAAATTCCTAAATTTAATCGACAGTGTCCTTGACACTGAACTCGTGTTATGTTATATTATAACATTATAATATATAGCCTACGGACCTTACAAAAGTAGTGAAGGACATTTTTGTGTATTAAAAAGGAAAATATATTTTTGGTCAAAAACATAATAGTTAGAGATAGAAGTAATATAGGTAGCACAGAAAGATACATTGAAAACTGGGGTTATGATATGAAAATGCATTATAACACCAATTAAAATAAAGCCAAACATCAAATCTCAAAATATATACCTTGAGGCAGAGGGGGAAAAAAAAGGTTTTCATAAGAAAGAGAAGTAAATGCAACCTGTCCCCAAGCAAAGAACCTGTGAGAGTAAAGGTTTCAGGGAAGACCTATATAGATAACCCTGAATGACAGAAAGGTCTAGTTCTTTCACCTCCAAACAGATGCTGTTTCCCCAAACACTTCACAGTAAGCAATACTATCCTGACCCCCTTCTCCACTTAGTTCATAGGCCATAGGAGGAAAGCACAGCAAAACCTCTAATCTTAATTCCTGGATTCCTGTTTCATTTCTCTGTCTCCTTCATACCTGTCCCATTGACCCCGAGGCACTTGAGCTCTTCTTTTTTTTTTTTTTTTTTTTTTGAGACAGAGTCTCGCTTTGTTGTCCAGGCTAGAGTGAGTGCCGTGGCGTCAGCCTAGCTCACAGCAACCTCAAACTCCTGGGCTTGAGTGATCCTTCTGCCTCAGCCTCCCGAGTAGCTGGGACTACAGGCATGCGCCACCATGCCCGGCTAATTTTTTATATATATATCAGTTGGCCAATTAATTTCTTTCTATTTATAGTAGAGACGGGGTCTCGCTCTTGCTCAGGCTGGTTTTGAACTCCTGACCTTGAGCAATCCGCCCGCCTCGGCCTCCCAAGAGCTAGGATTACAGGCGTGAGCCACAGCGCCCGGCCTACTTGAGCTCTTCTTGAACCTAAATTCCCACTGCCCTAACCCTGGCTTTGACATCTATCTGTGGCCAAACAATTTGATGACTCTCTGAACTTCCTTCCTGTACCAGGGGTCCTCAAACTTTATAAACATGGGGCCAGTTCACTGTCCCTCAGACTATTGGAGGTCCAAACTATAGTTTAAAAAAACTATGAACAAATTCCCATGCACACTGCACATATCTTATTTCGAAGTAAAAAAACAAATGGGCAAAAACACCCTCATGTGGCCCATGGGCCGTAGTTTGAGGATGCCTGCATGTATACCCTTGCCTTGTCTGCATAGATTTTAGTTTCTCAACCACTTGAATTCTGGTATTCCTCAAATTAGAAAGTTCTGCCCTGACTTTTAGTCACCAAAGAACTCCAACTGCATTCATTCAGTCGAGCCTCAGATCTCAAAGGGACTTGTATCCTTAAAATGATGTTTATAATAACATTTGTATCAGCTAAGACTCTTTCTTTGCATGTAAAAGATCCCATTCTAGCTATTTTTTATACAAATTACTGGAAATTGCATGAAGCATATTGAAAGCCCACAGATCAGTAGAGTAAAGTAAACCATCTGACTTGGAAATGGATAGAAACCAAGACCCAAAGCCCAGGGACTAGAAAGCAAAATCTACCTGGAAGATGTTATAGCAAGAAGAGCTCAGTTACCATATAATTTATGGTATGGAAAAATATCAGTCCTTTTGAGTCAAATTATTCCCCAGTAAGATTACTATTTCGTAGAGGGAAGATGAGTTGCCTAGTTTAAGGAATATGACCTTCTGGATTAGACCATTACCAAAATATATTCAAAGGGGAAAAAGTAAATCCACAAAATAAAACTGAGATGCATCTTAGGTGAAAAGGACAGATGAGCCAATAACAATAATATTAATAATAATCCATTAGGAATCCCAAGACAACAGTAGCTTGACCAGAGACTATACCTAGCACCTATATTTATCCTAAAATCATGTTTATGAACTATTTCTTCTATATCAGATACATGATTCTATTAGGATTCCAGAAATCCCTTTTATATCCCCAAATTCATACACATCGTAGTTAATCAAAACCCAAATATCTTACAGCTAGTGCAAGAGATTTTCATTATAAAGGTAAAGATTAGAAGATTAAAGTGTTGGTGTATATATGATCAAAATATTAGGTTATTAAGTATGAAATGTCCAATTTCCTTAAGTACTAAGTTTGACAGTTAATAACTCTGACATTTCACTTTGATACCTCTTGATTTATTTTTATTGTGAAGGTACATCCTCAGTCTTTCAAACACATGGTTTGGCTTGTAATTATCCTTCACATTTTTAGAGCAATTTTTGTGAAACCATGGATAAGTTAAAAAAATTCATGTTATTTTCAAATATGAGTTCCGTCGTGGAACCAATGCCGTGCAGACAGCTAAAAATATCAATGAAGGGTTTGGGAAGGATGTGGTTAATATATGCAGGGTATGTTGATGGTATGAGAAGTTCCTTTCTGGTGATTTTCATCTTGAAAATGTGCCACATGGGTGACCTGAGACAAAGGTGGATAATAATGAGCTAAAAGCTATAGTGGAAACATATCCATCTCAACCTATGCATGAATTAGCAGCAAGGTTTGACGTTACTATTCCAACAAAAGTGGACAATTTAAAACAAATGGACAAGGTAAAGAAGCTGAAGAGACGGGTTCCTTGTGAATTAAACAAGCGTCCGAAGAGAAATTGTCTCAAAGCTTACCTTTCTTTGCTGTCTCAACATAAAGGCCGACCATTTCCATACCTTATTGTTACGTGTGATGAAAATAAACCCTTTTTGACAATCACAAACATTCAGCACAATGGTCGGATGAAGATGAAGTGCCAAAACACAGTCTAAAACCAAATATTCCTCAGAAAAAGCTAATGGTGTCTGTTTTGTGGTCTAAAACTGGTATTATCCACTACAGCTTCATGACACCTGGTCAACAGATTACAGAGGATGTCTACTACAACCAATGGGATGAAATGATGAGGATGCTTGTGATTAAGCAGCCCAGATTGGTCAATAGAGACAGGCCAATCCTCTTGTAAGACAACACTTGACCGCATGTTGCACAAACAACACCGCTCACACTACAGAACCTGGACTTGGAAACTCTCTGTCATCCACAGTATTCACCAGACCTTGCACCAACTGATTACCATGTCTTCCAGGCTTTGGACCACTTCTTGCAAGGAAAAATATTCAATTCTCAACCAGCTGTTGAGAACGCTTTTTGTGATTTCCTCACCACTTGCTCTCTAGGCTTCTTTGCTGCTGGCATAAGTAAGCTACTGTTAAGATGGCAAAACCATGTAGATCGTTCAGGTGCACACTTTGATTGTTTGAGATATAATAAACTACACTTTTGATTCAAAATTGGACATTTCATGTTTAATGACCTAAAAGTTTTTATTTTTGAATTATCCTTTTAAAACAACGAGTTCCAAGATGCGTGAGATGTTTATCTTGTCAATCATGTTACCTAAGCTCCTAGTGACTGGCACAAAGTAGATAGTAAATAAAATAGGTCTCATATGAATAAGGGGTCATGATTTAGATTATGACTGGAGCATCTCAAACTTAAAAGTAATCATTAGCTGGGCAATAGAAAAAGTAGAATAGAAAAAGCGGTCATTAGAGAAGTTAGAAGACACCCTAAAAATGTCAGAGACTGAGAGTGCATGCCTCGTAAATGGAGAAATCTTAGTGTGAAGATCCACCAATTCCCCCTCCTGTGGCTCCAGATCTTTCAGTGTGCTGCCACTAGACCTGGCATGTCCACATTTCCTGCTCCACAATTTCCATGATTTCCTGCATCCTGTATTGCTTTCTATATATGTAAAGCAAACCCTGCTTCCAGCACTTAAATTTCTGTGAGAGTGTCTCTGTTCCTTGCAACAATAAGACATTAAGGAAGAAGTAGGAAACAAACTAAGAAGGAGTTGTAAAAGAGGAAGAGAAATAAATGGAATGCATGGTATTTTCAGTGGAAAACAAAAAGAATTTCAAGAAATAAAAAATTTACTAATGCAGTGTGTCACAATGTAGTCAAATAAGAAAAAAACTTAAGAAGTGCCTAATGGCCATACAATTGGAAAGCCATAAATAAAAGTGGGTGTGTGTGTGCAGTTGCATGGTGTAAATGCGTTTGTAGTGACAGTGTAAGGAGAAGAAAAATAGGAGATAATGACAGGTTGCAGCTAATTTAAATGCACATTTTTATTTTAATCCCTACAATAGATTGAACATGTATGAGTTGAATTTTTTAAGTTTTATTATACCTTTAAGACTGTAAAACATTAAGAGAGATGTCCATAATCTCTTCTGGGATCTCTTTGCACTTTGCCTAAACATCACTAGCAAAATTATTTCTGCAGATCCCTACAAGCTTATTTACTCATTATATTAATTTTCTATTATAGCTGTAACAATTTACCATAAATTCAGTGGCTTAAATTTATACAGAGTATGCTATCTTACAGTTCTGTAGGTCAAAATTCTGGCACAGGTCTCAGTGGACTAAAATCAAGGTGCTAGCAGGGCTGCGTTGCTTTCTGGAGTCTCTGTGGGAGAATCCTTTTTGCTTGCCTTCTCCGGCTTCCAGAGGCTGCCAGCGTCCCTCCCCTCCGGGCCCTGTCCCTCATGTCCAAAGGGAGTAAGGTGCATTGAGTCTTTCTCACATCGCATTACCCTGACTTCTTTTGCCACCCTCTTCCACTTTTAAGGACCCTTGTGATTACATTGGGCCCACCGGAATAATCCAAGGTATTCTCTACTTTTAAAAAACTGCTTGGTGGCCATAATTTTATGTGCAACCTTAATATCCTATTGCCATGTAACAGAACACATCCCAGATTCCAGGAATGGGATGTGGACATCTCCGAGGGACCACTATGTCTCCTCCCACACTACCTATCTCCTTCACTTCCTAAACCGTTGTCTCAAGTCCATTAATTTCAATCCATTCAGTATGATATCTAACATGTATTGAGTGCTATCATATGTTCATCAGTGTGCCAAACATGTTATGATTTTAGTAACCATATAGAAAATGTGGGGGGTGGGGTAGCGTGGGGAAGGAGGCATTCAACTTAATTTTTGTGTATCTGAAATCTCCCACCCCTACTCCATCTCAGGCATGCAGTTCGTTTTGTCTCCCTCCCAGCCTTAAGGATTTTTTGCCAAAAGAAAATAATTCTTCTTGGAAAGAATCTATGGGAACACAATTTTCTTTCCCGGGAGCATTCATACCTCACTGCATGTATATGCCACATTGTCACTGCTGTTGTTCTTGTACTTGCTGCTACTTACAATGCATTTTTTAGAGAATAGTTTGTTCTATAGTTAGATAGGAAAGATTTTAGTATTCTAGAATTTAATTTGAATACCTTCTTAGGAATAGACTGTGTTGCTACAGGACTATGTTTTTTAAGGTGTTTTCTATTTCTGTTGCTAGGTAAAACTTTGTTATCAGCATTGCTGTTGTTTTGGGAGAAGTGGGAAGCTAATCTTATAGCAAGAGGTAGATGTGAAATGCATCTCCTTTGGTTTCTCTCCCCTACCTCCTCTTGCTTTGGTTTCCTTTCTTTCTTCCTCTCTCTCTCTCCCTCTTTATCTTTCTTCTCTCTTTCCTTCCTTAATCAAAAGAGTGCCAAAGCCCTCATATAGTCAGAGCTGTTCTTTTACTCTAGCCTTTTTTGAGAATACTGTGAAAATAAGCACATTTTGTTTAGAAAAGTTCTCAAGAAAATAGTCACTAGGGTAAACAAAGAAGTCTAAAAATATTTTTCTACACGTTCAGAATATAGTGAGGATGGTGTTTGAAATTAAAACATACATGCACAAATAATGTTCTGGTTCAAAGGACATAGGAAATAAATATTTTATGCAGAAAAGATTAAATTTTAAAAATGCATATTTATGGTCTATTACTTGAAATTTGGATTTAACAGAAGAATTGAAAATAAGAACTAAATCAAAGTAAAAGCTTTTTACCATTTTTCCTGGCAATGAAATGTCTTTGTCTTAAAGTAACCATAGCCTTGAATTCCTTTCCATTTTCTGATATCAAGCTGTGCAGACTCCTTTCTCCTAAGAATGTTAATTATTACCAAGGATATAGATGTTATCTACAAATCAGAAATGCACATTGGCACAGAGGATAAAACTTTACATCAATAAATTAGAGATCTAGCAAGTAACAATGATTTAATATTGAGTTCTTTTTCAAAACAGAAATGGAATTGGTACTATAAAACAAAAGGTCAGCCTTTCATAACAACCAGTACAGGACAGGACATAACAAAGACTGTCGTTTGATTTGATACGTAGGTGTTATTTCATTCTGTGGTACGATCAATTACAATGATCTAGCTGTGTCTGGAGTTACCCTGTACTTACCCTCCCCTCACAATGTGGGAGCTCAAAGACTTGGGGAACCAGTCTTGGCTTCCCAGAGGTGGAAAATCACTCACTGGTGCCTTTGTGCTGCCTCTGTCTAATGCCCCAGTTGCTATGACTCCTCTCCCTCCACCATCTTCTTTTCCACAAACGTTTCTTGCTTACCTGCTTCACAGCCTGTGAATTCTGTGCTGAGGACTCAAATGTAAAAAGACTATAAAAAGATTGGGTTCCTTTCCCCAGACAGTTCAGTCAAATGGAGAGAGAGATATACAAGATGGGAAGGAAACTTGTACAGTGTCTTTTAAACTTTTGAATGATCTCAATGAAAAAATGCATTATAGACCAGGCACCGTGGCTCACACTTGTGATCTCAGCACTTTGATAGGCTGAGACGGGAGGATCACTGCCTAGGCAACACAGCAAGACCCCATCTCTACAAAAAGTTAAAAAATTAGCCAGGCATGAAAGCACATGCCTGCAGTCCCAGCTATGCAAGAGGCTGAAGTGGGAGGGTTGCTAGAGGCCAGGAATTCAAGGTTACATCGAACTGTGATTGTGCCACCATACTCCAGCCTGGGTGACAGAGCAAGGCCCTGTCTCAACAAAAAAATGAAAAAAAAGAAATGTTTCCATTTAAATCTAGTAGATACATTTTGGGAGAAAATGATTCAAAAGGCAATACTTATTAATAGTTATGCATGATACACCCTGATATTTTTTTCTATTTCTCATTCTCATGCTGACCAAGATCTATTAAATAGTTTTAATGACTCACTATGTTAAAACACAACATTTGAAAGATATGACTTTAGAAGATTATGTAGACAAAAAAAATCCAAAACGTAGAGATTATATTATTTTGTAATTACCATGTCATTCCCAAACATTTAGCAAACTCTATAGTATAGTTTAGCTACCCAACATATACCTGCTGAATGGATGAATGGATAGATGGATGGATGGATGGATGGATGGATGGATGGATGGATGGAAGAGATGTTTTAATCACTCCCTAACTCTGTACAAGTGAATAGGAAAAGCCCTACTGAAGAGGGAAGGCTTGAGCTAGGATGTGAAAGATTAGCTGTATTTTTTCAAGAAAATTATTACCTAACCACCTGCAAAGATCCAAAGGCATGAGAAAGCATGGAATCTTTGAGATATAACAAGTAACATATAAATTAAAGTGACTACCATGTTCTTTTCCAAGGTAATGAACTCATCTGTTATCCCCTTAGCTTTAAATTTTACCCATATACCAAATTTAATTTCCAAATTTATACATTTAGTCCTGATGTCACCCTGAGCACCAAAGTTTTATCTTTGGCTGTCTACTTAAATTTTCCAATTGGATATCCAATGGGCATGACAAACTTAACATTTTCCAAGCAAAAATCCTCTACTTCCTGCTTTTCTCAACTTACTTCCCCTCCACCTGATATTTCCTATCTTAGTTAATGGAATCATCATTTATGCATTCAATAAGCCAAAATTAAGGGTCTTGCTTGATAGTCTAATGTTATAATCTACATTTATCATTGATCAATACATATTTTGTCTCTACCTCCAAAATACATTTGAATTCAACTAATTCTCATAAGCTCACCTGCCACCACTTCATCTAAATAATGATCTCACCTGAATAGCAGTGACTGTCCCTTAACTGGTCTTTCTGATTTTATTTGTGCAAGCACCCCCACTCAAACATACAAATCATCTTCTACCTAGTGGCCCAATAATCTTTTCAAAGGATAGATTATATCTTATCTTCCTTGCTCAATACTTTGCATTAGCTTCCCATTGCACTTAGAAGAAATTAAAGTACTTATTCAGTCTGCCAAATTCCTACATACAGTATAGAATGGTGATTAGAAGTGCAGGTTCTAAATCCAGACTGCCTGTGTTAGTAAATGGATTCCACCACTCACTTGCTGTAAATTATATTATCGGATCTTGGGCAAGCCATTTGTTTTCTCCTTGCTCCATGTCCTCGTTTGCAACATAGTGGTTAATAATAGCTCTTTGTCATAGAGATATTATTAGGATTAAATGAGTTAATGCTTGTTTGAAATGGTGTTTGGCACATTGTGTATGTTATTCAATATATGTTATCATTGTCATGGCTCTTCTTGTCATAGAACAAGTATTATTATACACTAGCTGGTCCTACTGACTTTTCAATTTTACTAAACCCACTGGCTCCACCCACTCCCAGTTATGTTCCAGTCACTCTGGTCTTTCTACTGTTGTGAGGTAATACACTTGTTCTTTCTTCTTAGATTTCTCTTTGTATAAATGGGTTACTTCAAGTTTGAGCTCAGACATCACTTCCTCTGGAAGCGGTCCCTTTGCTATCCTATCTGCAGTATGACTTATTCCACTCCCATACGTTAGTCACTCTATTCTATATCCTGTTTTATTTTCTTCAGAACATATCACTAATTTCATCTATTTTATTAATTTTTGGTTTTTGTTTTGTTTTGTTGTTGTTGCTGTTCATCATCTCTTACCGTGGAAATAAAAGTTCCTTTAATGGAAAATGCAATAGGTGCTCAGAAAATATTTGTAAAATGACTATGTATGTATATATGTGTGTGCATATATGTTCACATATATGTATAATATATATGTATGCCTGAATATGTTTATTTATATTTACATATTCCACATTTCATTCGAGTCATGAGAGAAAGTGGCAAGAATCATGGCTAGATAGGTTTTTATGGCTTTTGAAAATCCTTTTTTTATACTTGGTCTTGGGCTCCCACTGAAGAAATTAAAACACTAAAGTAACCTGATCAGATTTCCAAGTTATAAAGATAACTCTGGGAACAGAGTGGAGGATGTTTGGAATAGACAAGATTGAAGGATGTTATTATCAGTTAGTAGTCTTTTGAGAAAAATCCAGTTTAAGATAAGTGTCTAAACTACAGCAATGATAGTTGAAATAAAAATGAAAGCAAGTATAAGAGATACTTAAATCCAGTTGCTGTGTTCTAGTCCTCATTTGCCTGTAAGTACAAATGAGTGCCATTTATGATAATATCTCAAATCTAAATGTTTTGTAATCCATATTCTGACTCATGGGAAATAGTATTCCTAAATATACCCTGCTGAAATTCAAGAGGTTCAATAAGAATGCATATGGTAATTAAATATGCATATGGTAATGTAAATATGGTGATTAAGTATGATAATTTTTGAGTCAGATAGGGGTCACTTTCCATTTCAAGACTCAAAGATGAGGGCATCTCAATTAAACAAAGCATCTGTCTTTTGCTGTCACCTTTTTTTTATCATTGTTGAACACTATTGTTCTACTCAGTCTACATTCTGCCTTCTGTAAGGAGTGGGAAGGTCAATTGAGCAAGGAATATGTTGAGCACTTCTCACATTATATCTGGGTCCATGATCCCTTGCAACATTCTTGTCCTGCCTTTCAATATAACACCCATTACTCTGATTTTAAGTTATTCATCATAACTTTGTTTTAGAGATCCTCTTCTTTCTCCCTTCAATCCAGCTTCTTTTGCCCTTACCCCAATCTATCAAACAAGTCTAAAATTCAAAGTGTACACATGTTCAAGTTTTTTCATTAGACTCTGAGTCCCAAGTAAATTAATGAATGGGCTCAGCTTGAATTTTAATTTTCATGCCAGTTAATAAGCTACAAAATGTAAAAGACTTGTTGGTCCAGAATAGCTTGAAAACCTCTGTGGAAGGCAATGTTACTTAACTCCACATGCTAGTCTATCAGATTCTCATGAGCCCTGTCAAAATACTGCCAAACTGAATTTTAAAAATAGGTAAAGGATTGGGTAGGATTCGCATATTTTTGGTTTAAATGACCAGATGAGTAGTAGTCATTCAGCAAGACCTAATAAAGGCATACATTTTTGGAAGGCTTTTTTAATATTTGTTTTTTAGAAACCTTGAGGTTTCTCTGTAGAAATATATATTCCATCTTTTCCAAATAGATTTAGAAACATATGATTTGTCATTTGCAAAATCCCTATGAGGTTGGCTTCAAAGCTGGTACATAGCATTCCCATTTGGTAGGGGAAAATCAGCCCAAACCAAATGTCAGCATTTGTGAGTGTACACTTAAAGTTAGAAACCAGGATTTTTGCCTGCTTCTAAAGGTTTTTTTCCTTCTATTATATCATGCTGCCCACATTTAACATCACATATCTAACTTTAACATTTTCCTCATTTGCTTTCTCTACAGTGGAACTTCACTCATCCAAGTACCAACCAGGCCCAACCCTGCTTAGCTTCTGAGATCAGACACGTTCATGATATGGTCATAGACTCTCTACAGTGGAACTTCTAATAGCCCTCCATCATGACTCTTTTTATCAAGAAGACTTAATGAGCACAAGATTAAGAGAAGAATAGGTAAAGTACAAGAAGAACACAAGTAAAAGATGGTCAACCCTGTGAGTTCTTTAAGTGCTGCCTCTTACTTAGTCTCAGGAAATGCTGTAAAATATCCATTATTTTTAATCCCATAAATTCTACTTTTCCTATCTCTATACTGACAATTTCTTCATTATAATAGTTTTTTTTTTTTGTAATAATGGATAATGCAATGAGATCTCAACAGTTTTATATTTATTTTTTCACCTTACTGATATTCAGACGAAATCCCAATCATGGATCATACTGAGGAAATAAAAAAGGTTAATGAACTTTATTTCACTAGACATATATTTAGATGGAAACATTTTAAGCTCTTAATATAGATTTGGAAAGAATACCTGTAAGGTCACCGTATGTCTCTCACCTTTCTCTGGCAGTCCTGCTTCAGGAATGATCTCACTCTTAGAAATTCCTGGAAACCATTAAATGCAAAACCTGGCAAAGAAACAGTGCACTCATATCTGATAGAAGAGGGGAAGCATCTAGAAGGGTCTGTGAATACTATTTCAACCCAATGTCTAGACTAGTAAAATTAGGTTAAGGTTAGCAAAAATTATAGTTATTTGAAAGCTATTGCCAAGACATCTGGAAACTTAATAGAAATAGATGTTCCAAAAGACTTTGATCAAATGTGACCCTTTGCAACTGTAAAAAGGCTGTCATGACCTTTTCTAAATGATACATTAAGCTTACATTTGGCAATAAAAAATTAGGACTGGTAGCAAGGGAACCTCTTTCCTTTCACTAAAGGTGCTCGTTTTCACTCCACAACTTCTAACCATTAACTTCCCTCCTCAAGCTTCAGACCAAATTTAAAACAAAATGAAACAAAGAAAATACCCGTAGGTCCAAGCTCATCAAAATATATGCATTAGATATGTGCATTTTTTGCATGTCAACTATACCTCAATACAACTAAAATTACATTTTAAAAAATATTCTCACATTTGCCTCTGATTGTATTTTATATTTTGCCAGCTGTGGCTTAATTATCACATTTTTATTTTGGCAACACTGAATATGACGTTTATGTCTTATTTTGGGGAATGATTATCAATCTTAACTTGTATAATAAAAAAGAAATGCTAAAGTATAATGCTAACTCCATTGTAAATCTTTGTACCCTATAATGTGGGAGTTCAAAAGTTGAATAAATCAACTGACCTTGAAGTCCATGTTTCTGATTCTTAAAACATATATTTGATTATTATGAATCTCCAAAGTTCACAAGTCAGTGTGTATATGTAAAATTGTTTCAGGAAATGTCAATAAATACAGAGAAATCAAATTTGCTTCTTCTCTAATAGAATACATTCTTGATACAGTTCAGAAGTTGCAAGATTGATTTGAGGGAAGAATGAGGGAAGAAATAAGAAACAATATTTTTACAAGAATTTATAATTTAAATTACCTCCATTGATAAAGTATTTTAAGTTATATTGTGTGCTGGGAATGGAAGTTCTTACTGCCCTCTTTATATTGACAAGGAACCTGAGGCTTAGTAGTCAAATGTCCCAAGGTTATTTTAAGACTCAGTGACAACACAGAAACTGTGACAACTATCTTGGGCATTATGATCTTACGTAACATTATCAAATAATCTTGTGCAGGTATCCCTGTGCATCTTGTCGTCTTTGCTATATTCTCCAGTCAGTACTTTTAAATTTAGTCATTCAAGTTGTCACAACGTGGTTTTAATATGCATGTTATATTATTGTTGTTATAAATCTTACTTTTATGTATACTACAATCCCAAAGTGCATAGCTACTATTTTTCCTTTTGACAGTCACCTATCTTTCAAAACATATAAAAATAATTAAAAAAATGTCTTTTATATTGATCTTAATTTTAACTATTTTTAAAGTTCTATATCTCTTTTTTGCATTCCTTTCTTTTTTATAGATCCAAATTTTTCTGTGGTATCATATTCTTTATAATACAGAAATTTGCTTTAACATTTCCAGCAGTAATGATGGACTAATAATGAATTCTCTTATCTCTTACCTCTCTGAAAATCTTCGTTGAAAAATGTCATTATTTCCTCTTAATCTTCTGGAATGTATTTTCACTATGTATATCTAAATGTACAAGGTTTTTTCTTTCAGAATTTTAGAGTCGCTTCCCTTGTTTTCTGACTCACATAGTTTCTGATGTGATATTCTTACATTTACTCCTCTGTAGTAAAATGTTGTTTCTCTGTGGCTGCTTTTAAGATTTTCCTTTATTGTTTGCATTCAAAAAATTGATTTTGATATGCCTTAATATTGTTTTATTTGTATTTAACCTATTTGGAGTTCATTGAGCTTTTTGCATTCATAGTTTTTATAGCTTTCATCAAATTTGGAAATTGTTTATTTATTATTTCTTCAAATAATTTTTCCCAATTCTTCTCCTTCTGGAGATCAAATTACATTTGTATGAGATTGCTATTTCCCAGAAGGTTTGAGGCTCTGTTAATTTATTTCCAGTCTTATTCTCCTCTGTCCTCTTCATTTTGGATAGTTTCTATTGTGTCTTCAAGTTCAAGAATAGAAACACAAGTTTCTATTGTGTCTTCAAGTTCTCCTGCAGTATTTCATTAGCTGTTGATTTCATCCAGTGAAATTTTTGTTTCATATACTGTTTTTAACTCAAAAAATTCTATTTTTTATAGTTTTTATTCTTTTTCTATTTTTTTCTATAAGCCTTTGAGCACATCAAATATAATTATAACATCAGTTTTTATGTTCTTATTTACTAATTACATCAACTCTGTCACTTCAGTGGTTGTTTCCGAAGGTAGACTGAATATTTTCTTGTTATTATGGATTATATTTTTCTCCTTTTTTGCAAGTTTAGTAATTTTTGGATGGCATGCTTGACTTTGCAAATTTTATGCTACTGGGTGTTAGATTTTACTTACTCTTTTAAAGTGATTTGGACTTTACTCTGGCAGGCGGTAAAGTGGCTTACAGATCTGTTTTCATCTTTTAGAAATTTGTCTATTTGTTTGGTTTTTCTTAAAGTTGAAGTATTTACTTTGCCTACTTTTAATGTAAGACCTGATATCATTGGACTGATATGCAATATGCTAATATATATTTTCTCTGTGAATAAATTTTTCTTAAAGTTTTTAAACGGTGAATCTCTGGTATTCTTTTGGGCTTATTTAGCTTCAACAAGTCTAGTCCTTTGAGAGGTCTATACTGAAAGCTCCACGTATGAACCAATCTCTCAACTCTGACTGGTGGAAACAGCCATGATTCTTGTTCTTGTGAGAGTTCTAGAAAATTTTGTCCTTAGAGGTCCCTAGTAATTATTCTTTCCCTGGAACTATTTTTCAACTCTACGCATGCCAGGATTGGCATTCAGCCAAAGATTCAACAGAACGTCCTATGCAGATTTATGGGGCACTTTCTGTTGGTAGTTTTGTCTTCTTGTTACTCTGCCCCACAAATTCTAGCTATTTCAACCTCCCTGAACTCTGATCCATGTCTCTGAGTAGACTCTGTTTGGGTTCCCTTTCTCTGTGTCACAGTATAAAAACTGCCTCCAGCCAGAAAGCTAGAGCAGCATAAGACTTAACTCATTTGTTTCCCTTCTCTCCAGGATCACAAGCCTGCTCTGCCTATTATCTCATCTCTGAAAACAATTATTCCACGTTTTGTCCAATGTTCTGTTTCTTTACTATGGAAAAGTGATTCCATCCTTTCTTGCTCCCTTGTGACTGGAACACACCCTGCATCGTTCTATAGGAGACAGTGCAGTACACTGGCAAAGCCCACAGACTTGGGAGGAAAATAGCAAACCTTTCAATGAAAGACCCACAATGTATTAATTCTGGGAGCTTAAACAACTTATTAGCCTTTCTGTGCCTCATTTTGATTATCTGTAAAATAAGAACAGTAATAATAGTAACTACTTCATAGATCTGTTGTCATGGCTAGAGGAGTTATTATGTGCCAAGCTCTTAGAAGGATGACTAGGATGTACTAAAAACTAGGTAGTTGCTGTTTTTATACAAGCTACTTCCTGCATCTCTTGACCTAGTTTCCCCAGATGATTGCATCTCTCATATTAAAGAGAAAGTAATCTGTAAGAATTTGACAATAAACATCTTACTGCAGTCATGCCTGGGGGAAGACTAGAAGAAATTGTAGGAGTGATCAAAGGGAATTTAACATTCAACTATAATGTTTTGATTTTTTTTATGAAGAGAATATATGTTTATGTTAATTTTATAACTGAACATGCTTTCTTTTGTTATTTTTAATTTTTTTAACAGGATTTATTTATTTATTTTTGAGACAGAGTCTCTCTTTGTTGCCTGGGCTAGAGTGCAGTGACGTCAGCCTTGCTCATAGCACCCTCAAATTGCTATACCCAAGCTATCTTCCTGCCTCAGCCTCCCAAGTAGCTGGGACTACAGGCATACATAACCACATCCAGCAATTTTTTTTTTTCTATTTTTAGTAGAAATGAGGTCTCACTCTTGCTCAGGGACAGGCTGGCCTCCAACTCCTGACCTCAGGTGATCCTCCTCTCTCAGCCTCCCAGAGTGGTGGGACTGCAAATTAGTACAACCTCCAGGGAAAATGGTGTAGAGTTTCCTCAAAGAAATAAATGTAGAACTGCCATCCAATCCATCAATCCCACTGCTGTGTACCTATCCAAAGGAAATGAAGTCATTTCATAAAAAGACACCTACATTCGAATGTTTATTACAGCCCAATTCACAATTGCAAAGATGTGGAAGCAACCTAAGTGCCCACCAATTCATAAATGGATGAAGAAAATGTGGTGTACATATACCATGGAGTACTACTCAGCCACAAAATGGAATGATATAATGTCATTCATAGCAACTTAGATGGAACTGGATACCATTATCCTAAGTGAAGTATCTCAGGAATGGAAAACCAAATACCATATGTTCTCACTACTAAATGGGAGCTAAACAACGGGTATATATGAACACTAAGTGATAAAAAAAAAATGAGGGGGGCATGAAAACCAAGAAGCAGGGAAGGTGGGGGCAGCAATTCAAACTTACCTATTGGGTACAAGGAACACTATTCTGGTAATGGGCACACCAAAAGCCCTTAACATCAGCATTATACAAGATATCCATGTAACAAAAACACCTATGTTCCTTTAATTTTTAAAGTAAAACAATAAAATAAAATCATTAAATGAAAAAGAGTTACTTGCTAACCAGGAACTGCTAGGGCTGTTAAATAAGCAATTAATAAAGTCTTTTTTGGTTTGGTGCATTAAGCACTATTGGATATTCCTATGGCAGTTCAAGCTATTTGTTATAGTGGGTAGAATTACCCTAAACAATAAGGTCTTATTACAATAGTAGGAAACATTGTAGCCTAATGTCTCTTTTCTACCTGGTGAGAGGGCACCTGAAGGGAAGACCTACAAAGGAATGAGAGATCAGCCTGACTCTAACATATCTATCAGCAGTTAACTGCTAGCATTGATTTGGCTTCTCTATCTACCTAGGTAAATATCTCTCCTTGCATCCTCGCCACTCCAAGCTCCCCACAAACCACCTCTGCTGAAGATGTTCCCTAATAAGGGAAATATTTTATTGGTGAAGTGCATAAACAGGTAGTCCCCTTGTTAGAACATCTAAAGCTAAAAAAGAAAAGCACACAAAATAACAATATGGAATGGCAGAAAGCAATCCTTGTTAACTAGAATTCCATTAGATTCTCTGTAATGGAAAGCTAGCATATAGTGTCATAGACAAAGACAGCTATTATTATCTCATGTATAAAGACACTTGGAGGTAGATGTCAAAGATAACATATCTGCTCAAGGAAGTCATCAGAGACCAAAACACCAATTTTCCACCTTCTCTGCTATCTTTGACTGTGATTGTCATATAATTATTTCACATGCAAATATCAAGGCATTCCAAAGAAAAGGAAGAGAAAAGATGAATACCAAAAGACATCCCTCTACTGATTCTATATCTTGGTTATGTTATAAAACAATAACTTTTCTGGAAATAACTTCTGCTTACATAATATTAGCCAGGACTGGGTTGCATAGCTACTCATAGCTTCAAGGGAGGTGAAAGAAGTAACTGCAGGCACACCCTCCAGAATATCTGTCCAGGTAATATTTTCACATGTCTACAGTTATAACTTTCATTCCAAATCTTTTAAGATGCAGAATTTTAAAATGTAAGTTTCATTGGTTGTATGGATCTCTCAATATATTTTTTAAACTAACATAAATATTTTTTAAAATTTATGGACCAAAATGTGTGGGAATAATTTTGAGTTAGACTACATATACAATTTGGGAATGATATGAAACACATGTAGACATTGTCATAAGCACACAGAAAATTAATAAATGGATCCTAGAGTCTAAAAGGTACAGCATATATATTGCTGGCCCTACAAGGTCCCATGTTAATGCATTGAAAAACATAGCTGTTTCTTAATAGCACTGTTAAATTCTGAATAGGATGTGATGTTCCTAACATTTACATCCTAACATGAAGGTTTGTTACATGCATTCATACACAAATAGGCACACATGTATGTATAACCATTTTACTGTGTTTTTTTTTTTTTTTTTTTTTTTGAGACAGAGTCTCGCTTTGTTGTCCAGGCTAGAGTGAGTGCCGTGGCGTCAGCCTAGCTCACAGCAACCTCAAACTCCTGGGCTCCAGTGATCCTTCTGCCTCAGCCTCCCGAGTAGCTGGGACTACAGGCATGCGCCACTATGCCCGGCTAATTTTTTATATATATATCAGTTGGCCAATTAATTTCTTTCTATTTATAGTAGAGACGGGGTCTCGCTCTTGCTCAGGCTGGTTTCGAACTCCTGACCTTGAGCAATCCGCCCGCCTCGGCCTCCCAAGCATTTTACTGTGTTTTAATTACATTGGAGATACTGGTCAAATTATAAAATGTAATATATTTAAATTTATTCTATTTAATAGGTTTTATTCACATAATATTTATTTGAGCAACAGGTTACTGATATTTAATTGGAAATGGATACATTTTTTAATTCTGCCTATTACAATGCTAAACGAAATCAGGCATATATTACTAAAGATATCTAATTTGGGGGATTTATAATTACATAAGATAGATTACTCAAACATGATACAGTGAATTCTTCAACCATAAATATACCTTTAAAATTGTGGATCCCAATTATTGTAGCAACATCAAAATCTGAAGTTCGTATAAGCAGCAGTGTGTTTCATTAATATTGGTTCAGCCCATTAGTTGCAAAAACTATCACAGCTATGTACTTTAAATGATTTTAAGTTGACATGTCTACTAGCCACACTAATAAGGATTGAAGGTAAGGAGTGATACAGCTCCAAATATTAATATTAATGAACAGCATTTTAAATGTCAGTCTAGTATGTATTTGTTATTTTTAATTAGCACCTACCCTGTGAGTCAATATTATTGCCAAACATTGTAAATTATCTTTAATCTTTGTAGTAATTGTGCAACCTATTTATTTTTATCCATGTCATATGTTAGAAATGTTAACGTGCTTTGCCCTTTGTCACAGGAGAGAGGGCACAGCCATTATGAGGCTAAAACAGGAATCAAACCTCTCCGATTCTAAGGGATTATAAAAATGATGGAATCTACTTTCACTAAATTTGCAGCCTGGGAGAGGTGATGAGACATAGTGAGGCAAAGAGAAGTGGTATATGGCAGAAACCCTAATCCTATGTAGAGTTTGCTTTAAAAGCACTTATAAATTGAGCCCCTGAAATTTTAGTCCTTGAAAACTTTTTACTTCAAATTTATAAAAGGAAACTGATATAGAGTATGGTTTGTTGGAAATATTAAATAACTTTAGAAATTTTCAAAACTATAGGTGAGTATAAAAATAAAAATGGTAAATAAGCATTAGATAATATGAGACATTTATAGAAAACACATTTTATATAATAAATATTATTTCTGAAAACATGTTTTTGAAAGCTTATTGTTTCTGAAAACATGTAATTTCACGGGTGATTTTTCCCCAGTAATCAAATCTACCTGGCCAACCATTTTAAAAATATGAGGAAATTTGGCAATAATATCTCAGACATGGCATCAAAGACACAGGCAACAAAAGAAAAATTAAACACACTGGACTTTAAGAAAATTAAAATCATTTGTGTATCTAAAGACACTATCAACAGAGTAAAAAGACAAACCACAAAACGGGAGAAAATATTTACAAATCATGTACCCGATAAAAGATTAATACCCTATATATAGCAAACTCTTAAAATTCAACCACAAAAAAAAAACAGATAATCTGATCCAAATATGGGCAAAAAAGTTCAATAGACATTTCTCTAGAAAGATATATAAATAATCAATAAGCACATAAAAGATGCTCAACATAACTAATCATTGGGGAAATTTAAATCAAAACTGCAATGAGATACCACCTAACAACCATTAAGAGGGCTATTATTAAAAAATAATAAATGAATAAAAACAGAAAATATCAAGTGTTGGCACAGAGAGAAATTGCAATTCTTGTGCACTACTGGTGGGAATGTAAAATGGTATATCTGATGTGGAAAACAGTACGGCTATTCCCCCAAATAATAAAAATAAAATTACCATATGATTCAGCAATTCCACTTCTGGTTATATAGTAGACCCCAAAGAATGAAAGCAAGGTATCTAAGAGGTATTTGCACACCCATGTTCATAGAAGCATTATTCATAATGGCTTAAATGTGGAAACAACTCAAGTGTCTATCAATGGATGAATGAAGAAGAAAAATGTGGGATACACACACACACACACACACACACACACACAATGGAATATCATGCAACCTTAAAAAGAAAAAAATTTCTGACATATGCTACAGCATAGATGAGCCTTGAGGACATCATACTAAGTGAAATGAGCCAGACACAAAAAGACACGTACTATATGATTCCACTTATATGAGGTACCTAGAGTGGGCAAACTTATAGAGATAAAGTACAATGGTGATTGTCAGGGGTGGCATGGGGGGAAAGGGAATTATTGTTTAATGGGCCAGTTTTGCAAGATGAAATGTCCAGTAGTGATGGTTGAGCAACAATATGAATGTACTTAATACCACTGAACTGTACACCTAACAATAATTAAGATTGTAAGTTTTTATGTGTATTTTAGCACAATAAAAACATTTTATTAAATATATATATATAGAAAATATAGGAATGGGGAAGAGAATATATATGAGAGGAAAAGATTTATCAAAGAAAGTTAAAAATCGAGACTGAACAAGACATGTTTAAATAATGACAATTTTACTCAGGAAATGTAAATGCAGACATATATACAGGCATGGAATCTGACTCTATAATCTCAAAGTTTCTTTCAGCTCTTTGTTCTGTGTATGAGTTTTCCAGTCACACACTTGATTGATTTTTTTTAAATAAGAATCAATCAATAATTATTAATGATATTAATCGGATCCATTTTCCACTTGGAGCTATTAATTATCTGCCTTTGAAATACAAATAATCAGGGATGCAGGGGTGCCTATTAAAAACTAGTAAAAGAGGAGAGGGTTCTGGGATGTAGGTGATCTGAAGACAGCCCCCCTCTCCTGACTCCCAACTCTAAGCTACCTGTCACTCCTGATAAAAGCTGCCACTGGGGCCTGTGAGCTATTGAGCACAGGAAAAAGTGTGACTTCTGTTGGATTTCAGTAGAGGACGGAAGTAGAGTTTTTTTCTCTGAAAGGGTGGGTCCATTCCTAGAAAACCAGGTTCAAGTCATGTAGAAAGGACCATAAAGAATTATTTTCCAAAAAAGGCAAAATCGATCAATACAAAGTTAAAATAAACATATTCCAAAGGCTTTATTTCACTAACTATTAATACTGAATTGATTAACCAAGAAAACAAAAAAATGTCACAGCGATTAAAAGAACTCAAAGTTATGTACATTTAATTTAGTCTTATAAAGAATGCTGAGATGTATCTACACAGGGATGAAAAACTGGGGAAGCTAATCAATATTCTCGGGGCAATAACTAGTTGCATGTCATCAAACACAATTTGCATATTTATGGACAAAAGTCATTAGCATTTCTTTCAGTTTTCCACAAATTAACCTGTACCTGTATGGAGTTATAAGACAGAGGTAGAGATAACCCAGACAGAAGAGCAGAGACTGAAAGGAGGAGTTTGGTACTTGCTTTCTTTTAGGAAAACATTTGTTCTGAAGGGCCTCAAAGTGAGGGTAGGAGTTTTTTTTTGTTTTGCTTTAGGAGTTGTTTTGCTTTGATTTGGTTTGGTTCTTCGGCTCGAAAACTAAAAATTGTTCTGACATGAAGAAAATGAATAAAGCATGGCTGTCATATCACATCTTGATGTTTATCTTCTGCTTACAATTCACCAATTGGTCTCCAGGTTGTTTTAGGAGTAAGATATCAGGAAGTGGGACTACGGAATAGATGGGTTCACAAAATAGTCAAGATGAGTTTGCTGGATGTACTTGTGAGAACTGAGAGGAAACAAACCTAAAAAAACTCAAGGAGTATAAACAGTGGTTTCAAGTTTGCAGCTAATGCAAACTTGTATAATTTGAATATAGCTTCTGCAGTTTAAAGATGCCAATATTGAGTGCTATGGCATTTAACATCAGGAAAATGAGACTCGGGCACAGATGGGTTTTCAGGCTTCAAGGGAACAAATTCTTAAATTTAAATAACTGTGAGAATAATTACATAGTTTTGTTGCAAGTTACAGGGAATACATCACATTCTTTCAAATAGAGCTTTTTGTCTGCTCTAATTACACCTTCTAGAGAGTGCTGCAAAAAATCTGAAGCATATCTTCCTCAATCAGCATTATCAGCATGAACATTGAAGTATATTTATTAATGCTCTTGTGCATGCTTCTGCTAGGGGAGCTATTCAAAGCAACACGAATAGGAGTGCTCAGTATTTAAAGCTTTCTATATAATTATAAAACTTGATATTTAAATTTTCAAGCAATAGGAATAAATGTAATTTATACATACATATATATGTATTATCTGTATCAATCCATACATACTGGTACTAATATTTTTCTACCATTATTTCACAGGGACAAGATCAGAATAGGTGTTTACTTTCTTTGGGAAAACACTGAGGAGTGTGAAGGGACATCTGGAACCTAGGAGTGTGGTTAAGCCTTGCATGTCATTCTTTGAAATGGGGAATTTCTGAAATCGAGAAACTGGAATAGGTTTCTTCTATGCAGTTTTTATTAAGCAGGTGTTTTTCCCTCCAATTGGAGATCAAATATTATAAAATACATCAAGTATTTTTTTCCTATTTAGAGCAATTCTATCTTAAAGAAAAGACTTAATCTTTAATCCTCCCAAGGGACAAAGAAGAAGAATGAGGCCTTGGAAGACAGATTCAGAGGAGGAGCCCACAAGGACTCTGGAAACACACCCAGTGCTCTTTGGGTAAGAAATCTCAAGATCCCAGAACCCAGAGCATGGTCTGAGGGAATGAGGAGTGGTGTTAGTTTTGTGGGAATATCTTGTTGGCCGTGCAGTCTCCTCACCCTATGGGGTAGGTTGTGGCCAATGAAACTGTAAAATGTGGGGCTCAGGGAAGAAGCTTCTCTTACAGGGTCGATGAATGGTACTGCTAACTATAGTGCCTAGTGAATTCAATAAAACTCTATTGAAAATAACTTTTATAAAATTCAACTAAACCATGAAAACAAATTTAAAACAGAACAAAGTCATTATGATAACTTCTTATATATTTTACAAATATTTCAAAAAACATTGAGAAGAATGTAAATTCAACTTTATTTGGGTGGAATATTCTGTAGAGATCTGTCAGACCTTTTTGTTCAAAAGCTCTGTTTAAGCCCATTATTTCTCTGCTTATTTTCTCTTTAGAGGATCTATCCAGTACATTCAGTGGAGTGTTGGAGTCCCCTGCTACTATGGCAGTATTGTTTAACATGCTATTTAGACCCGACAAGGTTTGCTATGTAATTGGGTGCTCCTGCACTGGGTGCATAAATATTAAGAATTGTTAAATCTTTTTGTTGGATCTTCCCTTTCACCATTATAAAATGGTCATCTTTATCCTTTTTTACTTTTGCTATTTTAAAGCTTATGTTATCTGCAAATAGTATAGCTACCCCTGCTTTCTTTTGACTTCCATTTGCCTGGATGATAGTTTTCCATCCCTTGACCTTCACTCAAAAGGCATAAATCCCCATCAAAGTACCATCATCATTCTTTACAAATCTAGAAAAAATAATTCTTCACTTTGTATGGAACCAGAAAAGGCCTTATATAGCCAAAGCAATCTTAAGTAAAAAGAACAAAGTGGGAGGCATCAGTCTTCCTGACTTCAAGCTGTACTATAAAGCAACAATAATTAAATCAGCCTGGGACTGGCACAAGAACAGAGACATAGATCTTTGGAACAGGATTGAGATTCCAGAGATGAAACCATCTGCATATGGTAACCTAATCTTTGATAAAGCAGACAAAAAATATACATTGGGGAAAAGAATCTCTTTTTAATAAATAGCACTGCGAAAATTGGATAGCTACATGCAGAAGAATGAATCTGGATCCCTACCTCTCACCTCTTACAAAAATCCCCTCAAGATGGATAACAGAATTAAACCTAAGGCATGAAATCTTAAGAATCCTAGAAGATGTTAGGAAGACCTTTGCAGACATCGGCGTAGGCAAAGAATTCTTGAAGAAGACCCCCAAAGCAATCACCACAGCAACAAAAATAAATAAATGGGACCTGATCAAATTAAAAAGCTTCTGCACAGCCAAGGAAACTATCATTAGAGTAAATAGACAACCTACAGAATGGGAAAAAATATTTGCTCTCTACACATTCGATAAAGGTCTGATTACAAGAATCTATCTAGAACTCAAAAGAATTCACAAGAAAAATCAAACAACCCCAACAAGAAATGGGCAATGAAAATGAAAAGAAGCTTCTCCAAAGAAGACAGAATAATGGCCTGCAAACATATAAAAAAATGCTCAACATATCTAATCATTAGAGAAATGCAAATCAAAACCACAATGAGATATCACTTAACCCCAGTAAGATTGGCCTGTATCAAAAAATCTCAAAACAACAGATGCTGGTGAGGATGTGGAGAAATAGGAACACTCTTACTCTGCTGGTGAAACTGCAAATTAGTGCAACCTTTGTGAAAAAGAATTTGGAGATACCTCAAAGAGCTAAAAATAGAAATACCATTTGATCCAGCAATAGCATTATTAGGCATCTACCCAAAAGAGCATAGGACATTCTATAATAAAGACATCTGCATCCGAATGTTTATGGCAACAAAATTCACTATTGCAAGGACGTGGAAACAACCCAAGTGCCTGTCAATTCTTGAGTGGATTATTAAAATTTGGTATATGTTTACAATGGAATATTACTCAATTCTAAGAAACAACAGTGAGCTAGCACCGCTTATATTATCCTGGATTGAATTTAAGCCCATTATCCAAAGTGAAGTGACACAAGATCAGAAGAATGGGCTACACATGTACTCGCCGTCAAATTGGTACTGACTGATTAACACTATGGTGCTCAAATGGTGGTGGCATTCACCAGGAATTCGGGGGTTGGGGGTGTAGACCACATCTAAGGAATGTGGTGAGCATTGTGGAGGGGAAGAGCATACCTCTAACGCTTGCTATGGAGAGTCAAAGATATAAAATGCAACCAAACTAAGTTTAATAGTTGGTATCTCTGACATTCCTTTCCCTTCCTTGATTTTCTGCTCTCTCTGAGCATAACTTGCTTGGTCTTTAGCAATTTTCATAAATCCTGTTCATTCTGGACTTTGGATATTTGTACACTATTCTTAGAACTTCAGCCTGAACTTTTAAAGCTTCTCTTTCTATTTTGTGGATGTGTTCATTTATTATCATTAATTTTGAAACACATGTATATGTGCAATTATAAAAGCAATATATGTCTAGTACAAAAAACATGAAAATCCTGAAATGACCAAAAGAAGAAAAAAATAATAAGATAATGTAAAATAATAAAATAATGTAATCCCTGCACTGAATAAATAAATAATAAAATGCAACCAAAATGTTATTAAAAAACCTGTTTGATAAAGGCCAAATATAGATATAATGCTAAAAAAAACACATTATTTGAGCGAGAAAATATATATGGAAACACATTTTGCAAAGTATCTGTACATTCTTCAGAACATTCCATTGGCACACTATAGCAATGTCAGGCCAGTTAGGTTGGATGAGCAAGAAGTAGCTAAACATTAAAGGCCTTAGGTCAGTTGGGAAACTGGATCCAGTATTTAAGATACAAATCCTAGAAGCTTCTGTGTATAGCACTGGACAAAGCTGTCTTGGTTGACTCCTCTCTCTCTAGAATTTGCAGCCATTAAACAGAGACTTTTCCTCCATTTCCTTCATTTTCTACTGTAACTGCCCAGACTCAGGGCTGCTACACGGGACCAGCTAACATCTCCTGGTTGCAGAATATATTGCCACCTTCCTCACATGGCAATGTTGGGAAAAAATGACTTACAGCAGTCCCATTGCCACTGCTGAGTAGTATAGAAACTGCCACTCCAATGTTTTCCCAACATAGCAGTTGCATACAGAAAGAACAACAGCACAAGGAAAGAGAAGGTCACATCTTGTCAGATAGTCTATGTTTTACTTTACTTATTTTTAATTTTTTGAATAGCCAATACATTCATACTGTTCCAAGTCCAGAAAGTATCATATAATCAAGCTCATATTAATAGTAAAACACTCCTTCTGCCATCCCTTCCCCTTTCTGACAGCTTCCCATCCCCGCATTCCAACTTGTAGATCTTAACGTGTTGACCAGGACTTGCCTTGATGAGCTCGTGCTGGAGGAGATGAGGCAGATCAGGAAATGCCTGAACTAATTGAGACAGGCATTGACCAATATTAAAAGAGAAAGATATTCCTATTTTTATTAGAGGAAAGATGATACAATTTGATGATGAAATGAACTAATTTAAAGTAGTCAGGGTTTTTTGCTTTGTTTTTAAGTATAATTGAATTGGTTAAGAAAGTAGCTAAAAATGTTTACTTTTTCCATGACAGATTCGCTGAGTATCTTAGGAAAATAGCAGCCAATCAATAAGAAAAAAAAAAAAAATATATATATATATATATAATAAATTGCTAGATGTTGCAAATTGTATTATATATAACTATTACTATAGATGTGTATAGATTTGAATATGATATTTTTAAAATTCTCATTTCTCTTCCATGATCTATACATATTTCTATGTGAAAAATACAAAAGAATGATAAATCATTTCAAGATTGAAGAATTCCAAGTGAATTTAATTTCATTCATGTTTCTTAGGTCAAGTTGATTTATTGTGCTAGTCTCAAGACATATCAGTTGATTGTCACTTGTAGAGAGTAAAGAAAATTACAAAATTGTCTTAAGAGTTTTTCAGTTAGTTTATATTTGACAATTCAGAAAAAGATATTATTTTATATAGCATCTCAAAGCCCTTCATGTGATTGCACAGACCTGACAACACAAAAATTTCATACCAAACTCTATTACAGAAAAGTTGATTTGATTTTCTGAACCTTATTAATGATTCTTCCTTTGTCATCTAGAGGGGACTGTGCATTCAGAGATTAGATAATAAATCAAGCCTTCTTTAATTTCTGCTCTTGATAACACACAATTGGATTTTGAGGGAATTTCCACAGGTTTTTATACGTTTAGAAAAAAAGAAATCCTGACTCAACTTTTTTCTTATCACTTCATTTCATGTGCCTCCATACTCTTCCTAAAGATAAACTGTTTAGGGCTAGAATTAATTCCTTTACATGCTACTCTAACACATAATTTTACTGAAACATATTCTCTTCCCAACTAGCACTAACAGAGTCCGGCCCCTGCCCTTTCCTTCCCAGGTATTTGCTCATATTCTCTCATTTTTTAAACAGTTTCTTCTTCCTCTTCTTCCACTAATTTCATTGCATCAGGTGCTATAAATCTTTAACTATGCTAGTAAAACTATCTCCTAAAAATACTAAGTTATTTTAAATTGTGGAATTAACTATTGAATTAGTTTTAAATAAATATAATAATGTAGATGCCAATTCAAACAAGCATGAGGGTACACGGTTAGCATAATGTATGAAATTTAATACCAAATATTTCAACATATTTGCAACAACATTAGTAAAATTATGTAGCAAAAGTTATATGACACATCTTTTCCTAATTGAGAAATGTACCTTCTAAAGAAAGTTATGGTCTGAGTTCAAAATATAAGAAAAATGAGATGATTTAATGTTTTATCATCCCTTTAGTATTTTTACAAAGTAAGGAAGACTAAAAGCAATAGGTAGATAACTAAGTTAAAAAATATTTGTAAAGTCAAGTCTTTAATACATGGGTATTCACTAAAGTCTAGAAAATATTCTCTAATCACACAAATTTATAAATAAGTTATTTGTTGACCCTCTTAGATTTTTGCACCAAATTAGCATTGGTTTTATGTATTTGAACTGCTCTTGGCAAGATTTATGATTTGGATGAAGAGATTTCAGTAAACATCTCAGGGCTAATGGAAAATAGCACTTTGAGTGTGTCCACATTTCTGTAGCACTACTAAAATTTTCTACACATTAGTTAATATGTCATAATAAAAATTGATCCACATATTTCAAAAGAACCCCAAATAACAGAAAAGTATACTGTCTGAAGTAAAGGTTATTTTTAAGTATGCTTATAGGTGAAAACTTTTAAATCAATCTTCTATATATATAGGGAGCCACTCAAACTTTCTACCCACAAAAACATTCATACTGATGGAAACCTCTACTCTCCAACTTAATCTTAACTATAATTCCTGAATTGTAAAATGAGGATAATAATAATATTTACTCCATAGAATTTTTATGAGGATTAAAGGAGTTAATTAATATAATATGTATAATGGTATTCAGTGCTTGGTATAAAATAACTAAATACTTCCAAATAAATCTTAATTTTCTTTCCCAAGCTTGTTTCTCCTATTATTCTATTTGTTTTTTTCAAAGACATGTTTTTGCCTTCCAAACCACCTACACTTGAAACATTCAAGATATTCTTAAATTAAAAAACACTGTAACTGTCCCTACTTTATTGAAAGCATAATAAGTAATAACTATAAGATAATTACTATTATTTAGTAATTAAGATAATAGTAATTATATTATAGTTACCATATAGAATAGTTGTCACCTTATGTATGTGGCTGGCATGCACAGGAATGGCCTCACTGGAGAATTGGGCTTATCCAAGGGTGGGAACTTGTCAGGTGAGTATATTAATGGAATAAGAAGTCTTAGTTGCTCTCTATGGTTAAAATGCTAATAAAAATATTTAGCATACTACTATTTCTAAGTGTTTTCTTTTTCCAGTATACTAAAATAGGGATATAATGTTATCAAAAATAGATACTACACAAATAAGTTTATCAAAGTCTCAATGTACACAAATCAATAGTATTCATATACACCAACAACAGTCAAACTGAAAACCAAAGCAAAGGCTCAATACCTTTCACAATAGCAACAAAGAAAATAAAATACCTAGGAATATATTTAACTAAAGAAGTAAAAGACATCTATAGGAAGAACTATGAAACACAGAGGAAGGAAATAGCAGAAGATGTAAACGGATAGAAAACCATACCATATTCATGCATTGGCAGAATCAACATTGTTAAAATGTCTATACTACCCAAAGTGATCTACAGATTCAGTGCAATCCCCATTAAAATGCCAACATCATTTTTCACAGATCTAGAAAAAATAATTCTATACTTTTATGGACCCAGAGAAGACTCCACATAGCTAAAGCAATCTTAAGTAAAAAGAGTGACATCAGTTTACCAGACTTTAAGCTATACTACAAGGCTATCGTCACCAAAACAGCATAGTACTGGCATAAGAACAGAGACATGGGCCAATGAAACAGGACTGACAACCCAGATATAAAACCATCCTCATATAACCATCTGGTCTTTGACAAAGCAGTCAAAAACATACACTGGGGAACAGAATCCCTATTCAATAAATGGTGCTGAGAAAATTAGATAACCACATGTAGAAGACTGAAACAGGATCCACATCTCTCACCCCTCACAAAAATCAACTCACAATGGATAATAGATTTAAACCTAAGGCATGAAGCCCATGAAACTATAAGAATTCTAGAAGAAAATGTTGTAAAAACTCTTATGGATACCAGCCTAGGCAAAGAATTTATGAATAAGACCCCCAAAACAATCACAGCATCAACAAAAATAAATAGGACATAACCGAATTATAAACAGCTGCTGCATAGCCAAAGAAACTATCACTAGAGTGAATAGATAACCTACAGAAAGGGAGAAAATACCTGCATGCTATACATCCAATAAAGGGCTGATCACTAGAATCTGTATAAAACTCAGGAAAATCAGCAAGGAAAAAATTAAACAATCCCATTAAAAAATGAGCAAAGGACATGAACAGAAACTTTTCAAAAGAAGACAGAATAATGGCCAAGAAATATATGAAAAAATGCTCGACGTCTCTAATCATCAGGGAAATGCACATCAAAACCACAATGAGATATCACTTAACTCTAGTGAGAATGCCTTTCATCAAAAACTCCCAAACCAACGAACACTGATGTGGATGTGGAAAGATAGGAACACTCATACACTACTGGTGGGACTGCAAACTAGTACAGCCTCTATGGAAAGTAGTATAGAGATACCTAAAAGACCTTAAAGTAGACCTACCATTTGAGCCAGCAGTCCCACTAGTGGGTATCTACCCAAACAAAAAACAGACATTCTATTAAAAAGACATCTGCACCCAAATGTTTATAGCAGCACAATTCACAATTGCAAAGATGTGGAAACAACACAAGTGCCCATCAATACATGAGTGGATTAACAAAATTCGGTATGCGTATTTGATGGAGAATTACTTAGCCATAAAAAAAAAAAAAAGAACAATGAACTACCTATTGTATTATCCTGTATGGAGCTGGAGCCCATTTTCTAAGTGAAGTATCACAAATATGGAAAAAAAAAAAAAAACACCACATGTATTCACCATTAAATTGATACTAATTGATCAACACTAATATACATATGTGGGAAGTAACACTTATAGGGTGTCAGGCAGGTGGGAGGAGCAGATGAGTTGTTAATCCACACCTAACGCATGTGGTGTGTGCCATCTGGGAGATGGACACACAAGCTTGTTGGGTGTGCAAAGGAAATTTATGTAACCAAAACGTTTGTACCCCCTTAATACTCTGGAATATATATATATATATATATATATATATATATATATATATAAAATTTTTTTTTAAAGACCCATGTTATGAAAGGTCCACAAAGTTTACCCAAGCACAGGAAAAGTTCTAGAAGGCAGGAGTTAACCTCAAGATTCAAACTAGCTCTGAGAACTAGGAACCAGTCAGACCTTTCCACTAAGCCTAGACCCATTGTCTCTGCTTTGATTAAGAGTATAAGTAATTTGTAATTTTGGCTTCTTGACATATTTTTGCCCTTTTACAAACATGATTATCTCAATTTAATTGCTGATAAAGAGAAGAAAATTTAAAAAAAAGAATATATAACATCATGTTCTGTATAGTAACCTCACATTCAAATGTTCTAAGACTATTTAGACTATTACTTATTAACTAAGATGGAAGCAATTAAATTTCTTAAAGAAGAATCCTTGTAATTATGGTAGTCATGGAATTCAAGACACCTTTTAGACTGATGAGTTGTCAGCTAATGTATAATTAGTTTTAAATGCCTCTTATATTTTAGTGACCCCATAGGGAAACTCTCATTCTCTTTCACACACCGTAGCTTGTGTCTATTCACTTCTTGAAAACTACTGCTAAATACCTTCCTGACATTTTCTTGTTTCTTTCAATTTATGTTGCATTTACCTCTGTCTGGTTTAAATTTGTCACATTTTTCTAATTGATAGTCTGGAGTGTGATCCATACTGACAAAGAGAAAAAGGGTGAGTAGAAGTCTCTATCTCCTCACACCCCTCCCTGAAAACACATCTGTTTCCTATATCCCTCATCTCTTTTAAGAAGATAATCCATGACCCCATTTTAAAGTCTGAGAACAAAATGCCCAACTGATTCATTAAATCACAATGTGCTTTGAAATACAAATGAGTCTTATTACATGTGTTTATGTCTCTGAAGAATATTATTATCAACTTAGTACATCCGTGCCTTTTTCCTTAATATCTAAGGGGAAAGAAAATGGCATGTGTTAGGAAGGGAAAGGATGAATATCAAAAGGCAAAAATAGAGGAGGAAAACTTTTAATCTACTATTTATATATTTTTATTAGTTGTAAAAAGGTTAATATTCCAAAACTTATATATGCTTATGTGCTTGCTTTAGAAACCAGAGAAGTTTAGACATGTAAACATTTCATTTTGTGCCTTGGGCCAAAGAAATCAAGGAAGCTTATGAAAACCGGTCATAATTATGATAACCATATGGTTTTTAATCCACAACAGGACATTATTGATAGGGGAGCTGTTGTGTAAGGTCTACAATTATGACTTAACATTATGTGCTACCTTGATATCTGGTAAAATTGGAGGACAGGTGGCCTAACCACAAATTTCCCAACCACTTTGCTTTCTTGGATCAAGTCCCCTTGCTGAATTAGCTTAGATTATCTAAAATAATCCATAAAGATAACTTAACTTCAAAATATTTTCACTTCAAGAAAACCAGGATCAGTTTTGATCATTTCTGTTTACTTGAAAACCTACTTTCCCTAAAAGACAAATGAAGACCCTACTCATAACTTATTATTTCCAAAAAGATCAAGTTCAATATAGAATTCACACAGTATAAAACAAACAGTAATATTTTTCCATTGCACTACAAGCAGTACATACCCAATAAGCTTCTGCTGAACCTAACTGGTCTCTTGCAGTTTAAATGCCATTTTCATAGGAATATAACTTGTATTTTTCTGTAAAGTCAGGTATTTAGCTAAATTGCCACTTTATTATTTCCAGCAAAAGTTGTCCAGGCTGGAGTGCAGTGGCAATCCTAGCTCACAGTTACCTCCATCTCCCAGCCTCAAGCATTCCTCCATCTTGGCCTCCAAAGCACTGGGATTACAGATATAACCCATGTACCTGGGCCAAGCAATTTTGAATTTTTATCTAAGTTCCCTCCAAAAAGCATAATCATTTCCCATAAATTATAGAAATGCATTTCATTTTTAGTGATATAAGCAGAGTAGCATTATTCATTTTGCTGTTTCTTATAGTGTAGATCATATTAAAAGTAGACAATTAAAGTAGGTATCAATATCATTTGAGAACAAAATAAAAATAAATTGTTTATATGTACATAAAATGGTAGTGAAAGAAGTTTTAAAGTATTGGTTTTTAATCACCTCACATATATCCTGTGTATTTAGATAAACAAATTACACTAGGCATAAGGACTTGTTTTGTGTTAATCATTCCTATTAGACAGGCATGGGAATGGGAATAAATAAGAACTCTCAGAGACCTGCAATTCCTTCTCTTGAATCAGGTTGAAATTTATAATTAAAGGTGCTTCTCACTGTGGGGTTTGAAAGAAATGATACATCAGTCTGCTCAGGCTGCCATAACAAAATACTATAGGTTGGGGGCCTTAAACAACAGAAATTTATTTCTAACAATTCTAGGGGCTGCAAAGTCCAAAAGCAGGGTGCTCAGATTCTGTTGAGAGCCCCCTCCTGGCTTAAAGTCAGCTGCCTTCTCCACATTTATTCACATAACAGAGAGGGGAGTGGGCAGCAAGTGTTGTGGCATCTCTTCTCAGGAGGGCACTAATCCTATCACAGGGCCACAGTCCCATGATGTCATCTGCATCTGATTATCTCCCAAAGGCCCCACCTCCAAATACTAACACATTGGGAATTAGGCTTCAACATATGGATTTTGGGAGTGAGGGATGGCACAATTCATAGCAGAACAGTGTGGTTTTATTCATTTGTTCTATAAACATGGGCTCTACATCTGTGTTAAAAGCCCTAAACAAAGAGCTTTTAATGGCCATGGGATAATCTGAATAAACAGCTGATGCACTAAATTAAAGGGAATATTACTTCCTACTCCCAGCCATCCATACAAACATTTCATCTGTTTGAGTCGTTTAGCACTAAGGATGATTAGATTCTAATTTCTAGAATTATACCAAAAAAATCTAGAGTAGTAGGTAGAGAAATTGGTTAAAATTTATTACTTTGTGCAGGAACAAATGCCTAAAGAGATGTTTCACCAGGTGAAAATCTATAGAAACCATAGGAGGTCCCAGGGTCGTAACTTTTCCAAGATTAGATTTGATGTGAATTATATTCACTTTGCTTAGAGGGTTCTTCACCCACACTGCATTGTATAGCTGAAAAAGAAGAAATCAAGCTAAGAAAATTCTAGTATTTTACACACATAAACTTCTATTTGGCAGATAAAACTTTCCAACATTACTCATAAACTATTTTGAGCAGTAAACACTTGAGAGTCTTAATTTTCATCTCCACTAGATGGATCAAATGCCTCCATTATAATTTATATTAGTTTCTATACCAAGGCAAATCAACTTCTTTTTCTTTAACTTTTAGTATAATGCTGGCCTTTTAATCTCTGGGTCACTGATTTTTGTGTCTCAGGCTTGCTCTTTAAAAGTAAAACTTCTGTATGTTGCAGAAATGCCAAATCAGTCAGGCCTTCACCTAATTCCAAAAATAATACTGTGAAACAGGACAAAAAAGGAATATTGAATAATCTTATTATATTGAAATATCTAGAGAGACACTTTTTAAAACTTCTACATTTTAAGGTTTTTGTAATAAACGATGCTGATTTACTTTTGAATATGATATGAAATCAATCATGTGACTTCAAAAAGAGTTGAAACAAAAAATAACAACAGATTTCCAAAGATTATATCATTGTCAGAAAAAGTGATAAAACTTGGCATAAAAGTTGCATCAGGAGTCAGCAAATATGGCACATGGCCAAATTCACCCATCTGTTTCTGTGTGGCTCATGAGCTCAAAATGGGTCTTGTAAGTGGTTCAGGGAAAAAATCAGAAGAATAATATTTTGTGGCACATGAAAGTTATATGAAATTCAAGTTTTAGTGTCCAAAAATAAAGTCTTATTGAAACACAGCCACACCAAGTCATTTGCATAGTGTCTATAGCTACTTTTGAGCTGAAGGACAAAGTGTAGTAGTTGTGGCAAGAACCATACAGACCAGAGGGTCTAAAATACTTACCATCTGACCCACGACCAAAAGATTTCTTGATTCCTGAGTTAGATAATCCTACATTTAGAAATATATTTGTTTTTACATTTAGAAAAATATATCTGTTTCAATATGAACAAAATAATCGTGTTTCATGATATTCCTTGTACATTTTTCTTTTGAGGCTAGCTAACCATAGTTATTTACCTGGACACCTGCCAAATTTCCAATTAATTTTATTGTCAGTGGTCCGACCAAATTAGCTATGGCAAAATGAATTTAGAACTTTGTGCTGAGATTGATATTCCAACATATTGAATCAATAATTTAATCCTTCCAATTGACTATTTAAATAATCAGCAATCAATTACACAAAACCAATGTTTCTTTAAAGTTATTTATACAGAGATTTGTGTGAGACACGTAATTATAATCTTATATATGGATAGGCAATTTGTTTGATTTTTTTCAAAGCATAAAAACAATCATTAAAAAATACCTCCTTTTGCCTTTCTCTGAATCCAGCTTGGTTAATTTATAGTATATTATATTTCAAGACATCAGAGCAATTTAGCTCATAATATATGCTTTGAAATGATAGTATTCTATATTACATATAAACAAAATTAAAAGGCATTGTTAGTGGTATTTTTAAGAACTAGAAATATATTTTCAACCATATATTACAATAAAGCTATATCATGAGCTGTGAAAACTATGATCATACTGGCAAAGATTCAAACTGGATAGGAATGCTACCATTAACAGGAAAATAGTGGAGAGACGGAAAAAAAAATCTATGTTGTTTGTGTTTTGTTTTTCTAAATTTACTTTACTTGAAAAGAAAGATCATCTAGAATATTTTACAAAAATGCTTCCTATGTAATTACATAGAAATAACCACAAAAAGGCTTTGATGTAATTATACGGTTAATGTTTAGTATTGGAATCACACAATAACCCATTAACTATCACGTCCAATTCCCTCCTTCTTGACAATTACATGTAGATCCTAATAATTTACTCTCAGAGTCTAAGTGAAAATTTATTGTGATTGATATGCAACAAAAAGTTCAAATTAGCAAACAATAAGTAAAAAAAGTAGTCATGAAATTTCATGAAGAATACAATTATAAAATGATATATGATTTAGAAATTGATGGGGCTTTTTAGCTATGATTGAGATACCTAGATTTCCCTTTACTCACTTTATTTAGATTAGTTGAAAGCACATTGTTGGGGGCTAAACAAGAACAATCATCAAATTATTGTTTCCTCAGCTCCTTGTTATTCTACTAAAGACATAAAGTCTACTAAATTATGCAATTCATAGTCAAAAGCAATCAAGCCTCACTTGATAACATAAGCATGGGCTTAAGAACCTCTGCATTTAGCAGGATCACATTTATGTACTATGATCTTCCTTCAACTGGATTTTTTTAGATTTTTATAATATTCCCTTTTTGATCTTTTATATCCATGCATCTTGACTGTCTAAGGTGGTTGTTTTTTAAGAAAATATATATTTTTTAAATTGATCCAGATAAATGTTCTTTCACCCTTTTACAAGTTCAATTGTCTCATGTTGATTATCAAGTCATAAGCTCAAAGCATGATTTAGAATATATTATAATTAATTTATTTTAAGAAAATATTTTAAGATAAAAGATGATTAACTTGAACTTGCAAAGAAATTAAAGTTTCCTCTGTAAGGTACTCAGAAAATGTTATTCTAGTTTCATTTGTTTTCAAGACTGATGATCACACATACAGGCCATTTTCACATTAAGAAATCCAGAGTATAAGAGCTATAGAAAATTGTGAAAGTCCTATTTAGGAGTCCATGTGATATTCAGTTTGTCAAAAACCATTTTATCCAAAGGGAAACAGACAAGCAAACTGACAATTTAACTTGCCCCCTCTAAATATGCTCTGAAATTCATGTAAAATGCAGTACAATCATTTTTGGTTGGTTTGTTTAGCTGATTTAACAGTTGTCAAAAATTACAGCAGGGTAACATGACTTCTATATTATGCTATGTGTTAAAATAGAGTCCATGCCTAAAGCAATACAGTCACTGAAGCATGTGCAAGTTTGAATAGTGCATCTCATTAACAACATCTTGATATTGTGGCCAAAAATAGGAATTCTCTTGAGATACTAACTGAATTTTCTTTGTCATCAGCCACCCATATTACATGACCCTTTGGTGGTTTGTTACCACGTGGAAAGCTAGTCTGCCAACTGTCAGTCACCAAATTGTAACAATGGTCCATAATTTTTAAAAATAAGAGTGGTATAATCAGCTTATTATCAAATATTAACTACATGTTAATGTATAAATATTCCCCAGGTAAAATCCAATAAATAAAATATCATTAAATAATGCTAGGTACATGAACCTTTATGATAGCATCACCTTTCTGTCCTGATTGACATTTAACTGGTGTTTGTAGACCATAGTAGTAAAAACTTATTGAATTCTCAAAGTATTCTCACACATTTCTACAGAGTTTTTAAATGGAAGATATTTTGAAGGAGGTGAGAGCTATATTTGTTCCTTTTTACTGATTTCTACAGAATACTCCAAGGTTTAAAGGGAAACAGAAGAACTGGGGAGGAGAAGGAGAGAACAGCAGAGACATTCAGAAAGGCTAGAAAAGATTAGCTGAAGAATTGCAATCATTTTTGATGACTGAGGTGGACATGCCTAAAGTTATGGAGGCAAATACTTAGGAAGACTTTTAGAGAAGTGAATTATGGTACATGGTAATTCAGATTAGCAGAAAAGTTAATGTCTGAGAAGTTCCTGGAAAACAAGGGTACTTGGCAGTCACACTGCTATGTACATCCCATAAAATCCCTGACTACAGAAAGAGGAAAAACTCCACAGGTAGTATAGTCTACAATTTGCCAACAAGAAATGGCAGAACAAAGAAAAAAGTACCAGAGAAATGGTGACGTTGTTCACCTTAACACATAATGGCTATGTGTGTTATTAGCAAACAACCCACCTGTTTGCTGAAAGTGATGCTTATTGATAAAAAACTAAATTAATAAACCAACATAGTAGTGTGTGTTTCACGCAAGCTATATAAAATTTTATTCGGTTAAACAAGCACCAGATATATTCTCCAGCAAACTGGTATTAACTGAGTAGCACCTAAGTGGACACACAGGTGCTACAGTAATAGGGTATTGGGGAGGTGGGAGGGGGGAGGGGGGCGGGTATATACATACATAACGAGTGAGATGTGCACCATCTGGGGGATGGTCATGATGGAGACTCAGACTTTTGGGGGGAGGGGGGGAAATGGGCATTTATTGAAACCTTAAAATCTGTACCCCCATAATATGCCAAAATAAAAAAAAATAAATAAATTAAAAAAAAATAAATAAATAAATGTATGTTGAATAAATAAATGATTGATTGTTTCACCAGCAAAAAAAAAAAAACTAATGTAAATGTCATTATCCAAGTCAGGGAATTTTAGAATTACATATAAAAATTCCAACATTAAGTAAGAATGTTTAAATTAAATAGTATTATTTAAATTCTTATTGCTAGCAGTTTTATAGAAACCATTCTCAGGCATTTAAAATTGCATTAAATTACTTCACAAAAATTAGTTTTGTGTCATATTGAAACAAATCTGCCTTTGAAAATAGATGTATTTCAAGAACATTCCTTGAAGCTCCATGTTTTTAAAGCAGGATTTTTAATGAAGCTCCATGTTTTTAAAGCAGAATTTTTAAACTGCAATATTAGCCAAGCATGGTGGCTCACACCTGTAATCCTAGCACTCTGGGAGGGCAAGGTGGGAGGATCGCTCAAGGTCAGGAGTTCAAGACCAGCCTGAGCAAGAGCGAGACCCTGTCTCTACTAAAATTAGAAAGAAATTATCTGGACAACTAAAAATATATAGAAAAATATGAGCCCGGCTGAGGCAGAAGGATTGCTTGAGCCCAGGAGTTTGAGGTTGCTGTGAGCTAGGCTGATGCCATAGCACTCTAGCCCGGGCAACAGAGCCAGACTCTGTCTCAAAAACAAATAAATAAATAAATAAACTGCTATATTAATATAAAAAGTCTATTATGGGCTAGGCACTGTGGCTCATGCCTTTAATCCTAGCACTTTGGGAGACTGAGGCAGGAGGATTGCTCAATGCCAGGAGTTTGATATCAGCCTAGGCAGCAGAGCAAGACACTGTCTCTACAAATTAATAATTTTAAAAAACTAGCAGGGCATGATGACACCTGCCTGTGGTCCTAGCTACTTGGGAGACTGAGACAGGAGGATCACTTGAGCCCAGGAATTCAAGGCTGCAGTAAGCTATGATCATGCCACTGCACTCTAGTCTGGGTGATAGAGTGAGGCTCTATCTCCAAAAAAAAAAAATTCTCATGTCATGCTTCATTTAATCATGACTGATCAATTGGAGCACACAAATAAAAAACAAAACTGTTTTAAAGTTGTATAAGATTAGTTTCAGAGTGGAGAAGAAAATGTGGTATATGTATACCATGGAGTACTATTCAGCCATTAAAAAGAATGAAATAATGTCATTTGCAGCAACTGGGATGGAACTGGAGACCATTATCCTAAGTGAAATAGCTCGGGAATGAAAAAGCAAGCACCATTTGTTCTCACTAATAAGCGGGAGCTAATAGACAGGTGCACATAGGCACAAAGCAATAGAAAAGAACATGAGAAACCAAGGAGGAAGGAGGTTGGGAGGAGGGGTGTGGTATAAAAACTTACCTGTGAGTACAATGAACACTATTCAGGTGACAGGCATACCAAAATCCCTGACTTAAGCGTTATACAAGGTATCCATGTAACAAAAACATTTGTGTTCCCTTAATTAGTAGTTTGCAATTTAAAAAAATTAGTTTCAGCTATGAACAACAGAAAATTCATATACCATAGCTTGAACAGATTAGAAGTATAGTTCTCCCTCTGGATTTTCACAGGTTCAGGGCAAGCAAGGCAGCCTACAATATCCTCTGTAGGCCTACAACTCTGACAAAGGAGCTCTAAAATATCCTCAGAGACAAACTAATTATTGTTCTCTTATGTCATTTCAAGGGTGTGGCCATCACATACTCCAAATGGAGCTCCGACCATCACATCCATGTTCCAAACCACAGTATGGAAAAGGGGGAGATAAAAGGGCAAAAAATGTGCACCAGCTGTTTCCAAGAGGATGCTTCTAGAAGCTGCAGAGGTCACTTCCACTTGTACCCCAAAGGCTAGAGCCCAGTCCCACTCATCTAGTGGCAAAGGAAGAAGGAAAATACAATTTTTGTTTTTGAAAGCCATATGCCCTCACAAAAATTTTATTTCTATAAAAGAGGCAAGACATATTGAAGGACAACTAGATTAGAATGACTTTTCCTATCTTTCCTTTGTCTTTTTGATAAGACCATCATTTCCTCACTCTAAAATGCAGTCTCATGCAGAATTAGGAACATCAGATTGCTGAGCTAGACAAAGAAGTAGCACAAGAAAAAAAAACAAAGATAAAATTAGCCTGACATCCTGTTTTAAACCAAAACAGCTCAATTGGCAGTTTTTGCTTGGGGGAAAGTTGGGATAAAGCCAATACTGAATTACCTTTCTTCTATGGAAAACTTGGCCTTCACTCAAGTCACAGATTGGGCAGCTTTTAAAAAGTTTTGAAACCACACTGTACTATTCTGTCTGCAAGGATCTTCTCCCCTACTGACAAATACCATCTTCCATAGAGCAGCATTAAGGTGAGCTTGAGAAGAGGATTTTCAAACACGGGAGTTCAGAGAGCTGAAGCTCATAGATGCCTCGTTAAGGTTAAGGCCTAATAAGCAGACAACTTCTGTTGAGCAATTAAATCAGCTAGTTTTAAATCAAGCTACATATACCAAGGGCCAAAGTTTATCACCTTTGGGATAATTATCAAAAATCATTCACCAGCTTCTCTTAGTTCTTGACATGTACTTTTGCCACCGATTTTCAATGCAATTTTAAAACACCAGAGAAAACTTCCTTCTTTGACACGATAATTTCCAACCATTCAGCCCTACATCTGTATTAATACTTTTTCTCAATTTATAGTGTCATTTAATTAAATCTCAGTAATGACTTCTATATGGCATTCACACTCAGCAAAAAACAGCATTAATATTTAATGACACCTAGGTAGAGGTGAGGTGGAACTGTATATTTATAAGACTTCTTTTCTCTCCTTCACCTTCTGCTACGGGAACAAGGACCAGTGTGGCTATTTTTCTCATTACTTTCCCATTGTAACTGTGAGATCAGCATCAGAATCTGCAATTTGAATTTTAAAATATTCAACTCCACTTGCTAAGTATTAATTTATCCAAAGAAAATTTGATAGAAACAAAAGGCTCCATGGATCAGGTAAGGGCTGTCTGGCAATACAGGATCTGAATAAAATTCACAAGGGTAAGTATTTAGAAAACAGAATGGGTTCTAACTGTGAGTAGGCAAACGAAGTATTTTCTTGCATGATTGAAAGCCATATCTATCACTATCTCCAAGACTGATTGGCAAAGTGGAACAGTTTTACCTACTCAAAAAAAAAAATGGAAATAGAAATGTGAAAACAAATTTCCCATAAAATAAGAAAAACATAAAAATGCTACCCCAAATCACTGAAATCATGTATATGCTTTCACCTGCACTAATAAAACAATTAGCATTGCGAAGGATGGGGTTTTTTAGAAATATGATAAAATTTCCTGCCTGTTGATATTTTACTTCATCCCAGATGGAAAATTTATTTTCCTTTAAAGTAATTGTGCATGTTATCCATAATCTCAGAAATTTACTGAAATATTTAGTAAGAATTCAAAATACTCCAACCTAAATCCTTATATGCCTTATATGCCTTAGTCTTTCCTTTTGTTTCCTTCCTTCCCACTGTCAATCACTTATTTTGTTACAATAATCCCAAATATATGTGATTTCCCTCTTTATTTACAAGATTCAAAAAGTATATAAAGGTGAATACAATATTACATTCCTTTTAATTCTTGCTTAATCAGGTTCTACATATGAAATTATTTGTTCTGTCCTCATAAATTGAAACTTTTTATCTCTCTATATCAACAGCAGTGTTTAATTAATTGCAATATATTGAGCCAATCTTGAAGTTATATAATTGGACAATATTTCTATGAGAAACCAATATGAGCTACTGCATTATGTTTTTCAGGGACCTGAGTTTTTAATAGTGGTGACTGCATGAAAACATAATACCAGGTTAATAATGCTGTGGGCCTTTTCCTGAGGCAATTTAGAATGAGAACATTTATTTTTATTCTCCCTGTTGGGTCGAGAATGACTTCAGCATTGTAACTTTTAATTCTCTCTTATCCTGATAGGGTGTTGACAGTAGCTACTTACCTCCCAAGTAAACCACATTTGACTGTAAACTAATGAGGTGGCAAAGGCTTACTCAACACCTTTCAGTCAAATAGCATCAATTTCACATCTCCTGAGGAGCCAAAGGTTAGATAAGGGAGAAAAATATACTTTGGGGAACAGCCAAACAAAAAGTAATTTCAAATTAGCCCACCTCCTTGAAATAACAAATGTGATCAAATTTATTTTGTGAAATAAAAAATATAAAGCAAAACAATATAATTTCTCTGTGAAAGAAAGGCATTTGCAAATAATACACTCAACTTTCACTCTCATTACTTATTCATGTCATTTTTAAACTGATGATGATAAAAAATGCATGCCTACTTTGAAGGATTGCTGTGAGACCCAAGAAAGATCAAATGTTAAAGTTATTCATGAAAGTTAAAGTACTATGCAAATATTAAATTAATGTTATTATGTTAAGAATATGATAGTAGAAGCTTCTCCTGACCCACACAATGAGCACAGTAAGCAGTCAGTGTATCTTTAAGTGATTTGGTGGCAAAGGGCTCCATTTGGATGCTTTCCTGAGTTTCCTCCTTCCTTACTTTTGGATGATCAACTATGCCCTTGTATCCATCATGATTAGCCAGAAATATTCCCACTTGACTAACCCATTATGTGTGCTTTATATGCTTTCTTCTGTTTGCATTTGGGTTCCTAGGCCATATAAAAGCTTCTCAAAATCAAGAAACATCGATCCCTGTATCATTTGACTGCACGGTAGGCACGAAATCAATTCTCATTCTGTCAATAAAAGCTGCTGCACAACAGATTTCTTTAATCATATATCTTTATTCCAAAATCCAAACAGTGTAGCCAAAATATAACCAAGCTATAAATGATCAGCCCCTTATTCAGCCTCAATGCCCTATTTTCTTTCTATTTCTGCAGTCTCAATTCACAGCAAAATAGAATGCATGTTGTTTCAGAACAGTAATGTGTTTCCCCTTACAAAGAGACAAACCTCTCAGTATTATAAGTGGCTCTTAATAATGGAAAAACAATTTTAAAACCACATCATATTATAATGCCATTCATCTAACTAAAATTCTCACTGTAATAATGTCCCACAACTTTAGGCTATAGAGAAACCGGGCAGGGAGACAGAACTGATAAATTCTGTTTTTTCCCAACTCTACTCTTATTTTTCCATGTAATTTTAATGGCCCATTTATACTATGCATTGTGTCTAGACAACTTTTCAGAAATTTAATGAGACCTTGGCCACGATAGCCCACAGTGACCTTTACTTCATTTAATTCCCATTGCCATATTCAAAAACTCATAACTCATTTTACATTTATTACATATAATATATACTATGCATATATTAATATATATGAGTGTGTAATGTATGTTATGTAATATATAATAAATGTATAAGAAGAATTATTAATAGCCTGATTCCCCTGGTCTCTATTTATTGAAATAATAGTGGGTTCCAGGGCTTATAGTAGTTGCAAGTGAATTCTTAACATATATACTCAGCAAACATTTGCTACTAAAATCCATGATGGTGACAATGTGTTTACTTTTGTTTATTTTTTTAATAACCATGGCCAATTAAATTATTATTTAATTATGTTCTTGGTAAGAAATTTAGAACAGCAGGGCAAGCACAGATCATAGGTCATCTTGGAGCTGAGGAATAGCTCTGATCATTGGCCTTCTGATCAACCTTGCACTGCTCTGTAATCTTGCATTTCTTTCTCTGGGTCTAGTATTTCACCTTCCTGGTGTCTGGACTCCCACAGCTTCTTCTGTTTGAAGTAAGCATCAGTGAGATGATTTGGAATTTTCACATAGCTAATATCAATTTTGGAGGTAGCAATGACAAATATCTGGTATGTTCTACAAAGAACTCCATTGAAAACCAGAGGTCCAGTTACAAGTAGCAAGCCACTGCTCAGCTGCTTCAGAAAAAACACCTTCTTGCCACCATTCTTGTCACCACCAACAGATTTGTAACCTTAGCAAGGACCTTCTCCTTTTTCTTCTCAATCCTGGATTATGAGGTTACATACTTCGTCTTCTACACAGCCTTTCTGGAATACGTAGCAGATCGGGAATATGTACCAATTCCACTGGCGAGGAATCAGTGCAGAGAGACGTCTCTTCTTGGGCTTTTGAGCCTTGAGTCTACCCTTCTTAACCTTGCACTGGCTTCAGCCTTCTTGGCTTCTGATTTCCTCTCCTTAGTATCTGGCTTTTCAGCTTTTTCACCTGCCACCTTACAAAATGAAGAAGAGCCAGTCAATATGTTTAAAAACAAAAAAAAAGATATAAATTTAACCGAAACAAAAAACAAACATAAATAAATAAAATTAAATCCATCCGTCTTCTACATGAATTTGAAATAAATGTAAAAATGGCGCATGCAAATTTTAGCCCCCTTAAATATCCTGTCACAAATTCTCTTTCACTTTAGTTGATTTTTTTCTTTTTTTTTTATTTCGGCATATTATGGGGGTACAGATTTTAAGGTTTCAATAAATGCCCTTTCCCCCCTCCCCCCACAAGTCTGAGTCTCCAGCATGACCATCCCTCAGATGGTGCACATCTCACTCATTATGTATGTATATACCCTCCCCCCTCCCATCTGCCCAATACCCTATTACTGTAGTACCTATGTGTCCACTTAGGTGCTGCTCAGTTAATACCACTTTGCTGGTGAGTATATGTGGTGCTTTTTTTCCATTCTTGGGAAACTTAGAAGTATGGGTTCCAGCTCTAACCAGGAAAATATAAGATGTGCTATATCACCGTTGTTTCTTAGAGCTGAACAGTACTCCATGGTATACATATACCACATTTTATTAATCCATTCTTGGATTGATGGGCACTTGGGTTGTTTCCACAGCCTTGCAATTATGAATTGTGCTGCTATAAACATTCAAGTGCAGGTGTCTTTTTTGTAGATCTTTGTCATTGGATCTTTTGGGTAGATGCCCAGCAATGGGATTGCTGGATCAAATGGTAGATTCACTTGTATCGCTTTAAGGTATCTCCATATTGCTTTCCACAGAGGTTGAACTAGTTTGCAGTCCCACCAGCAGTGTAGGAGTGTTCCTCTCTCTCCACATCCACGCCAGCATTTATTGTTTGAAGACTTTTTGAAAAAGGCCATTCTCACTGGAGTTAAGTGATATCTCATTGTGGTTTTGATTTGCATTTCCCTGACGATTAGAGATGTTGAGCATTTTTTCATATGTTTGTTGGCCATTCTTCTGTCTTCTTTAGAAAAGTTTCTGTTCAAGTCCTTTGCCCACTTTTTAATAGGGTTATTTGATTTTTTCTTCTTGATTTTCGTGAGTTTAAGTATATTCTTGTTATCAGTCCCTTATCGGATGCGTAGGATGCAAAATTTTCTCCCATTCTGTAGGTTGTCTTGTTTACTTTCATGACTGTTTCTTTGGCTGTGCAGAAGCTTTTTCGTTTGATCATGTCCCATTTATTTATTTTTGTTGCTGCTGTGATTGCTTTTGGGGACTTCTTCATAAACTCTTTGCCTAGGCTGATGTCTAGAAGAGTGTTTCCAACTTTTCCTCTAGAATTCTAATAGTTTCATATCTTAGGTTTAAGTCTGTTATCCAGTGTGAGTTGATTTTTGTGAGAGGTGAAAGGTGTGGGTTCTGTTTTAGCCTTCTACGGGTGGCTATCCAGTTTTCCCAGCACCATTTATTGAAAAGGGATTCTTTTCCCCACCATATGTTTTTATCTGCTTTGTCAAAGATTAGATGGCTATATGAGGATGGTTTTATATCAGTATTCTCAGATCTTTTCCACTTGTCAATATTCTTATTTTTGTGCCAATACCAGATTGATTTAATTACTACAGCTTTGTAGTATAGTTTGATATCTGGCATATTAATACCTCCCATTTGGTTTTTGTTGCCTAGAATTGCTTTTGATATTCGGGGTCTTCTTTGGTTCCATACGAAGCGTAAAATTATTTTTTCTATATCTGTGAAGAATGCTGATGGGATTTTAATAGATATTGCATTGAATCTGTAGATCAGTTTGGGTAGTATAGACATTTTAATGATGTTGAGTCTGCGGATCCACGAGCATGGTATGGATTTCCATCTGTTTACATCCTCTGCTATTTCCTTCCTCAGTGTTTCATAGTTCTCCCCGTAGAGGTCTTTTACCTCCTTGGTTAAGTGTATTCCTAGGTACTTTAATTTCTTTGTTGCTATTGTGAAGGGAATTGATTTAAAAAAAAAACAAACCACATAATGTCATTCTATCTTCAACTCTCTCAGAAGAGGACAGAATTTTGACCTTTCTATCTTGAGTATATATTAACCAAAAGAATAAAACTAAATAGAAGATGAAAATGCTTATTGACTGTATTGAAGTTTATTTCACTTTTGGAATGAGACTCAAATATTAGCTGCTATAATTGTTTTCCTATTCTGTTACTATTGCTATTTTTAGTGTCTAAGAAGCAAATACTGTTTTCTTTCTCATTTTGTTTCCTTTGTTGCCTATAGACCCACAAATATAATAGATTAGAAAGTAGTTGATTCAGTCAAGTAGTCCTCAAGTAAAGGAAACTCTGTGCTCAAACAAGCCTTCAGGAAGAGGCTTTATGGTCTGGAAGTCACCTAATTCCTCTTTCATTTCTGTATACAGTCGTAGAATAATAGATCTCAGTCATGTGTTAACATACTTAACGTTTCACTGTTACAGATTGATTCATTGCCTTTCCTGGTATCTCCTATTAGGAAAACCAAATTAAGGTATAGTGTTATACCTTCCTTCTTTTCTCAAAGAATGTCAATTCTACCACCTAATGCAAGTGAATTCATCCTTAACTGTCATACTGGAGATCTCTACACCAGGCCTAGGCCAGAGAGTAAAACATCTAACCACCCAGTCCTAAAAATATTATGAAAACCCAGCTAACAAAAGTAATATATATTGAAGTTCTTTGGACTATTCAGAATCTACATGGACCCAATTGTTTTCAGGAATCAAACTGAGTTTTGAGAAAGTTCCTTAACTGGACCTATTAGTTTTGCCTTTACAGCATTATTCCCCCTTAAGTTGTGTGTTAATGCAGACTCTGGGTTTCATCAGGAAACAATATCAAAAATAGCACATCAGAACCAATAGCTGTATTCATAAAGAAATTTTAAATGACTCATCTAGGTTTGCCTCATATAATGTCCCATGAAAATAAAAGAAAACAAAACACATTATTTTAAAATAAGCACTGGGAAAGATTTCAATTCCCTTAAGAAATGATGCTTTAAAACTTGGATAATTGAAGCCAAAATCTCATGACAGCAATAACACCTGTATGAAATCTTATGTGCTGAATAATATATAATCCATTTTTCTTCCATGTCATGTTGACAATCTATTTGGCTTTATATTTTCCATGTTTTTTCCACTGCATGTATTTTCAATCACCTAAGTCTCTACAGAATGAAGCAAACTATATATTTTCTAAAGCAAACAAAATAGAATTATTTATTTCTTAATGGAAAGTACATGGCCAGTTGTTTTGTTTTATTTCTAATAAGGACCCAGCATGTGAACAAATCAGGAAATAAAAAGTAGAAAATTCATTTGGAGAATATAGCAGGCAGCTTCCAAGATGGCCCCCAAAGCTTCCCTTTAGCTCCTGGCATTTATGCCCCTATGTAATCTTCTCCACGTGAGACTGGGTGGGACCTGTGACTTGCTTCTAAACAAGAGCATATGGCAAAGATAGTAGGATATTATACCTGTGATTAGGTCACATAAGATAGTGATCTCAGTGAAACCAATTTGCTGGTGAGAGTACATACAGTGCTTATTTTTCCATTCTTGGGATACTGCACTTAGTAGAATGGGTTCCTGCTCTATCGCTAAGTGGACATATAGGCATAACATTTATCCGGCATCAGGCAGATGGGAGGAGGGATGGGAGGATGGGTATATACATACATATTGAGTGCGATGTGCACCATCTGGGGGATGGACATGCTTGAAGCTCTGACTCCAGAGGGGAGGGGGGCAACGGCAATATACGTAACCTTAACATTTGTACCCCCACAATATGCTGAAATAAAAAAAAAAAAGATAACAATCTCTGCCTTGCCAGCCAACTTTCTTACTGGTTTGATAGGCCAGTTGCCATGTTGGAGAGACCTACATAGCAAGGAACTCAAAGTGGTCTCCAGCCAACAGCCATCAAGAACTACCCCCCTCAGCCTCACAATCCTCAAGAAACTAAATCCTACCAACAACCATGGAAGTAAGTTGAAAATGAATTTGTCCCCAGTTGAGCCTTCAGAGATGACTTCAACAATGTCTAACACCTGATCATAGGCTCGGGAGAGACTCTGAAGCAGAGGACTCAGCTAACCCAGGCCCAGATTACTAACCCTGAGAAACTATGAGATGATACATCCATGTTGTTTTTAACCAATGAGTGGTAGCTGGTGATTTTGTATGCAGCAATAGGTAACTAATATGAAGAAACTTTTACTTAGTTTATCTTTTTACCCATGATCAATCTTGCTGTGTGGTTACGTTAACCTCTTAGGAAATACGCTCAGCTGGATACCAAGTGGATAATATACTCTTCTCTTTATTTCTATCAATCAAATATTATAAATTATTATTTTATCCATTTCTTTATGCAAATACTAGTAAGAGCACTCCTTTTTGTTGTTTTTCCTATTCCATTTGCAAGGCTTTGTCTTACAGTGAATTGCAAATTTTTAAATCATGATTATAAATAAGCTATTTTCCAGATATAAATATGACTTTTGAGTATCTGGGTAAAAGGGAGATTAAAAACTGGTAGTCAGAGGCTTGGAGAAGGAAATGTAAGGAAATATGAACTGGATTCAAGGCATGCTTACTTCCCTTCTACTTTCATAGACCTTCCATAATTATTTAAGAAAGTGTTTCAGTTTCTTTTAAGTAAAGATATTGCCCTATAAAAATAATTATATTTTCTTGGCAAATAATAATGTCTTTGAGTTCTAATTCCATCACTGGAAACTGTTTCTTTTTTATAATGCAACATAATTGAAGTATGCATGTTGTTAAATCCCTAGGAGGTTAGTTATTTTATTATCCAGTACTGTTCATCATACCTAATAAACTTCTAAAAATATCAGCTATGTTTTCTGCTCCTGTGATACTTTTGTCCAAAAGTAGCCTAGACTTCTTCAATTATATTCATTCCAGTTAGCCTCCAGTGTGTCATTGGAATCCTACTTTCTAACTAGTTGATACCATTTTACTGCTTCTCTGACTTCTTCAGTCTTTTTATAACAGATCTCCGATTGCAATGCAGTTAAAATTAATGACTTAGCCAAACATTGTGGGAGTTTGACTCTGTGTTCTTTGCTCTCCTTTCAGCCTCTGTGGGAGATTTGATAACTTCTGTGCTCTAGAAACTTCTAATTGAGCATGAGGAAGGCTGGTAAATCACTGTACTACAGCAATGGAAATCCAGCGTTTTCCCTGCTTAATGATCCTAAAGCACATTCAATATGTGTTTTTCATCTTAAATATTAACGTTGTTCAAGGCATATTTATTGGAATTTGGAATAAGCTTGCACTAATTCCCCCTTGCAACATTTTACAGTTTAGTTCAATTCCTTTCTCTTCATACAGATCAATGAAACCCCAGACACTTTACTATGAGAAAACACCCTAGATAAAGGATTTGCAGGATTTTAATACCAAACACCTGCTGGTCATATAATTGAGATCATGTACACCGCAGTGGAAACTCGTTTATAAATTATGTTTCCTTTTATAGTCCCAAATCTCATACTCATTTATATCTATATCACTAATTTGTTAGCTAGCAAATTCTGCTATTTTTTTTTATTTCTATCCCTCTACTTTCAGATACATTTTGAATTGATTTGAGAGCAATTATGACAACAAATAATGCTAAAATAGAAAAATGTACATTAGGTAGCTTTTGAGGTTGGATGTGCTTACTAAACCCTTGTAGAAACCTTCCTGGATTACCTGCCTAGCCCCCAGCCTTACAGTTATTCTCTACTACTTCACCCGTATGTTTCTTTCCTAGCACTTTTCAAAACTGATGATTACCTTAGTTATTTATCTGCTAAATTTTGTGCCTCCTTTCTTCAATATATGCTCTATAAAGACAAGGAGGACTCTGTGTGCGTGTGTGTGTGTGTATATGCTATTCACAATTTTAATGGAACAGTGACAGTAAGTCACTAAAGATGGCACTATCTGGCATATAATAATAATATAAGCTCAATGAATATGTTATTAAATATTTAAATTACAGGGAAATAGGAAAAGAGAAGACTAAATAAATAGTAGTGCCATGATGATGGGTCATGTCAGCAGGTTCCATTGGAACAGTTTCCATTGGACAGAACTTTTACAAAGGCTTGGTCTCAGCACCTGGCAAAGCAATGAATTGGACAGGACACAGTGGTGGTGTAGGTGCCGCATGCAGGACATGTCATCGTAAAGCTTGCCAATGGCAAATGGCACCACTGAGGCATCTGTGCCATGTGTTGCCTGGCACTCGGATTCGCTGGAAATGGTTAAATGACAATTGAAAACCTTCATAAAATCACACTTAGAGTCTCCAAGGTTAGCAACGGAAGGTAAATCCTAACTTGGAAGTTAAGACTTTGTTTTCCTAATAGAAATAGTAGAAGGAGTTCTGGGGTTGGAGAGACATTCTTAAGAGGTAGATGAATCTCCTTGAAAAATATCAGACTTTGAGGCCCATCTATTCCTCCTTTCTCTGCTGCAAACCTTGATGATTAAAATACTCAGGAAGCAATCAGATTTCATAACTGTGACTCCTCCATGGCCTATGATATCAGGAGGCTCTGAGAGTTAAAAAAAAAAAATGAACAGATTTTGTTTTGCATCACCTGAAGGTTTGTGTCCTCCCCTACTTTTAAGTCCCCATGTGAGCTTGAATGCTTTGTAGATTAAAATACAAAACAAAAAACCCAGTGGGTTGGGCTTAGTGTTGTACTTACCATCACTTATACTCTAACTGTATCACCATCTGATGAAGCTTGGAAAATATACCTGTTACAGAAAAAAAGCATTAGATCAACAGACATCCCAAATAAAATAACAGAAGAAGGCCAGGAGAGACAACAGGTGAAAGCAAAATATTGTAACAGCTATACAGTTTTTATAGTTGCAATGCAAATATGTCTCTGAGCTTTCAAACAGCCAAAAAAATAAATAAGAAAATTTAAAAAAACTGTAGGTTTTTGAGAAACGAAAATTATTTATAAGAAAAAATGCTTGTCAAACACTTGATTTTATGTGAAATAATTCACATACAAAATAAAAAATAAATCTTACTGGTTTTATGTACTGACTTTCAAATGTTTATACTAATCCAATTTTTTATCCAATTATTCATATAAAGCAAAGGTACACTGACAATTACTACACAAGTTTGGCATGTAAAATCAATATACGCTAACAAAAAACTATACCAAAATTTTCTTTTATATAACTTTACCAAATAACTATACTAAATAATACTTTGGACTGTTGATGGAAGTTTTTCAATGACTGATTTCATCATGTTGACCTTTGAGATCCACAAAATTTGATTAAGTAATGAAAAAGTCCACTATTATGTTATCATAAGACAGTCAGTGACTTAAATAATCAAAAGAGGTCAAGCTTTACCTTTCTTTTTGATTAATGGGTGGACAGAAATAATATGTTTTGCTTTAGTATTTTTCAGTCAGTAAAAGCTAAAAAATTTTCCTCCATTTTTTTTATAAAGTATAATAAAAATTGTGTTTGTAATCAATCTAGTCAAAATGTGAGGCAATATAAGCTTCTTATTAAAATGGATAAATGTGAGAAACCTCAGAATTTTTGCATTAGATTCAATGAAAATAAACATAAACATCAAGCAATCTTAAAATGCCAATTAAAGTATGGGCAGAGAAGTGGGCATGAAAGGAAGGTAATATGAATTGTTTATGTCAGTACCACTCCTTCTGGCATTAATTACACAAGAACAGGTACTGGTGCTGTGGCTAAGTGTTTAAGCTCTGGGGCCACAGGATCTAGATTTGACTTATAGCTTCTTTACTAATTAACTGTGTTGCTTTGGATCATTTAAATAATCTATTTCTCAGTTTCCTCATTTCTAAAATGAGGATGATGTCAGTGCCTCATGGAAGTAGAGGTGGTAAAAGAAGTCATCCCTTATTAAAGCACTTAGAACAATTCCTGGTTCAATAGATGTAATGAGTATTTCTACTGCCTTGCCTTTTCTCTGAGCTTGCATGTATTACATGCTCCCAACTAAACTGAAACTCTTGCATAATATAAACATAGCAAAATGTTTGTAGCCCTTCAGTATAAAGAAAGAAGCATAATTAAAACTTTGAATTCTATAAATGCAATATTGTATCTTATGAGTCAATATGATTTTTACTAGTAGAAATAATATTGATAGTGGTAAAAATATTGGACTGATGACCTGTCACATAAATAGATACATTATAACTCACCTTTCTCTAAGCTAATTTGGTGGGGAGCTGCACCTTCAATACACACACTCACTCACACACCTGTGAGGCCACCTGGGCTAAAGGGAACAAAAAGACTTCTGGAATATAATCATCTCAGCTTTAATACTATGATGAATTTATTCAATACCTGACCCTTTGATCTGAATACATTAATAGTATACATGAGCTGATTGCTATATGCTAGAATTTTACATTAATACAATTTTAGTTTTAGTTTTCAAAAAACCAGATTGACATTTCAAAATTATAGAAGCTATATATTTAAGGCAATTTTGTTGGAATATAAATATGACTTGACCATTAGATTCTTTTATGCATTTCAATTCCATTGTCTTATCAAGCATTCATAAATTCCAAATTATTGGGGACAAGAAGTAATTAGAATTACTAAACCTCAAACACTTCTGTTTTACCCAACAGTCTTGAAATTCTGTCTTCCTCCTTCATTTTTTTCAGGAACTAGTTTCTATTTTAGAAATTTAAAACAAATGCATTCACTTTGATGGTTACTCTTCTAAACCCCAAATTCCTTGGTAGTATTATACAACAGCCTTTGCTCTCCTGGCAAAATTATTTCACCAATAAGTTTTCTACTTATTGGAGAAAATACAATAGAATCCAGCTGACAGTCATTGAAGAGATAGCCCAAGAAATATTTTCCTCTAAGAGATTTCCCCCAACTAAACAGAAGAGAGCTAGGATACTATTCAGAAAATTATAAATGAACTCTTAGAAAACATAGCTCTTAAATATTCTTTAGAAAGGGAATGAGAGTATTGTATGGCTTTTTGTAATTAAGACTCCTATTCATATGCAGTAATAGTTAAGATTTGTTCAGTCAGTATGATCCTTGACTGAATAGCACAAAAAAGAAGTAGAAAATATTTCCAGAAAACTAAGAAGGAAAGCCACATTTTACAAAAAGATAAATTAAGATTTTTTTTATATTGCCAAATGATTCTTTACTTTGAAAGTAATTTTCTACAGAGTTCTTTTTAAATAGTAACTGGTGCACGGGACTGTTTTTAGATTGTTTACTCGCTGGGCAGAGAAACCTCCAAGCTAAATGTCAGAAATCACTGACAAATAATAAAGATAAAGCATCTTTAAAATTTTCATCTGAGTCAATAAAAAATATGGCTCCACTTCGAAAAAAATCAATTGACAGATATCTTTTGAAGAATACAGCTATTACTTAAGGTAAGGAACACATATAGTCACATTCCTTTCTATTCTTTCTGCTTCTTAAATTGGAAACATTCTAGAAAAATCTTCTAACATATTTTTTCAATAATGCCCAGCAGTGCCTTAATTTTTAAGTAATGGTGGAATTAAAAGTGCAAACATATAAATAGTTTAAATGCTAAAGATGGAAGCTGCTATTTCCCCCAACAGTACAAGCCTTTTCACCAAATTCCTTTCTAAGCCATAACAAAATGCCATCTTGATAGTTTTCTCAAACATATGCAGTACTAAAAAAACACACATTGTGATGCTAAAAATACATTTAGAAACTGAGAAATTTCTAAATTTTAATGATGATATAGCATATCAGTTACAAAAATGTCTTGTACCTCAAAAAAAGGAAATAAAGCATTTTTATGAAGCTATATAGCCTCATCTTATTTTATGTGATGAATTAAAATAAAATCACTTAAAACAATAGAAACTCAGTTGCCATCAGTGACTGCTCAACTTAGGGTCTTTAAACTGCTCATTGGAGGAAAAGGAAAAAAGGAGAAAAAAAAGATGATTCAATTATCAGAATCCCATAACCTAGACTCTTATTAATAACAAAAAGTACCAGAAGAAACAGTTCCAAAGATAGGAGCTGTTTGATTGCATATCTGTGATTGCAACCCATTTCACTATTTATTTATATTTTCTCAGACATTTTCTTAGACTTTCAGAAATGTATCTTGTACAATTGAGCATTTGCAAAAACAGGGGGAAATTCCTTATAATTATCAGCTAAAATAAATTCTTTCAGTCCCTATAATTCATTCTGCAAAATTCGAGAATTGCAGTTTCAATTCAATTTCAGAGTATGTTGAAACAATCTTTCCCTTTTGCCTTCCCTTCAATACTGAAAAGAAATGTGTCTTTTTGAATTATAGTATATTTTCTTCCATCCAGATTTTCTCTATGCCTTCTATCTTTCCTTTCTCTTTTAACAGTGAGTGGCTTATGGGGTTGAGGAGGCGTGCAGTGGGTGAGAGAATGTTCTTTGTTAAAGATTTAGTTTTCTTTCCAGTACTCCATTGCCCTCTACTGGCTTAGAACTAAATAGTTGGAGGCTTCCCTCGTCTGGAAAGCAAAAGGCACCATTTTATGCTTTGCTGAGAGACTAGGGATATCTGAGCTGTTAACACAGTGATTTTTGTCTCACCATGAGAAAACATAGTCTCTGAATTTAGCCAAATGTAGTATGCTTTCTGCCTGAGACATTTGAAAATACTTGAATTCTTTTGTTACATTCCTGACTCATTACTATCTTCCATTTTTCTTCCTTCTTCCCTCCCTCTTTCCCTTTTTTCCTTCCTTCCTTCAACAGCCAACATAATTTATTTAGTGAAAGGAGGACTTGCGGAGTGTGGATATTTAAAATCCATAATTAGTTTCAAAATTGCATTGCCCATAGTAATTTCAAATTCCCTCCCACAAAAATTTCAATTGACATATTAAATGTAGACATTAGGTTGGGCAGGCTGTGTGAATGTAAGGCCCTGGGCAATATTTTAAAGACCATCATTCACTCTTCTATTTTAAAGTGACTCATGTTTGTGTACTGATTATTTCCATAAAAGTAACCTGAAGACCAGAGGGTAAGATTAATCCCTGTGTTATCAAAGAGACCCAGTTTAAAACTGTATGATTTTTAGCAGCACCCCCTTTTGTTTCCAAGGGGAATTGGTTTGTTTGATAAATTATATGGTCACTCTGGTTAGTAACTCTCCAATCTTATTACTTAAATCCCCTAGTAGCAAATAAAGTACTTTCCTCCCCTTTTTTTTCTCTTCTGGACAATATTAAGAAGTAGCAAAATACTAAGGCAAAGAGAAAAGCAGATTAGTAAACTGCCATCTACTATGGTCATTTCTTTCAGTTTACTGTTCTGTGTTAAAATGTTTTTTACCAAAACATTCCATTACTCTAGGATAAAGGACCCTAGAATTGACACTTTAACAGTATGTAGCATAAATCACTATCTTATTATAAGCAATATAAATTTCAATCTATGTAAAAATATAATAAGTCAGTGCTCTGTTATATACAATATAGATTTTCACTTGCATACCTTATTGCAGCAGGTGTGCTTGAAAATCTGAGGGTAAATGGTAAGGCCAGGGCTAGAGCAAGGTGGGGTTTGTGGGTGTCCATGTTTCTGTCATTGCACTGTTCTCTCCAAGTTCAGTTGACTTGGTGTTTACATGACAGCAGGGACCATTTCTCACTCAGGACTATGTCCTCAGCTCCTAGAAGGGAAGTACCCCCAAATAACTGAGAGTTCAGAGAAACATTTGAAAAATAGAATCCAAATATTTTCCCTCATAGAGATACATGGCATTTGGATATCCCCTCGACCCCACCACCATCTCTCCAAACATGGAGGCCACACTTTCATAAATTCTGAAATGTTTTCTGAGAAACAACTTTCACTAGTAACCAGTGACCCACAATTACCACCAGGGTTCTCTCTCTGGTCTCTGCTGCAGAGTGACTTGGGTGATCTTAACCTATGGCTTCTGAGGGCTTGGGACCTTTCTGGCCTCAGAGTGATCTGCTGACACCTACTGTCAGAGCCTGTGATTCCAGCCACTTGCTTCCTATTATAAAGTCCTAAACACTACCTACCATCTCATTCTCACTCAGCCCTCTGCCTTTTCACTGGCTCTCTCAGCACTTCTCATCTTCCCACTCGTAAATGGAAACTTTTAAAGTTTCAGCACTATTAACTTATGCCACGGAAGAGCTAGGAATGGACTGCCACAGGTTCATCTATTTAGGCCACGAAATCAGCTAATCAGTGATGAGTTTTCATCACTTCCCTTTAGAAAATATGAAATATAATTTTTAACTACAGAAAAGAAGTAAATTGCCAGCCTAGTAAATCTTGCATTTTGCTTTGCAGATTTTTAATAAGTATATGAAGCTATGACATTCATTTTTTTTTGTTTGTTTGTTTGTTTGTTTTTTTGAGACAGAGTCTCGCTTAGTTGTCCAGGCTAGAGTGAGTGCCGTGGCATCAGCCTAGCTCACAGCAACCTCAAACTCCTGGGCTCAAGCGATCCTTCTGCCTCAGCCTCCCGAGTAGCTGGGACTACAGGCATGCGCCACCATGCCCAGCTAATTTTTTCTATATATATTAGTTGGCCAATTAATTTCTTTCTATTTATACTAGAGACAGGGTCTCGCTCTTGCTCCGGCTGGTTTTGAACTCCTGACCTTGAGCAATCCGCCTGCCTCGGCCTCCCAGAGAGCTAGGATTACAGGCGTGAGCCACCGCGCCCAGCGACATTCATTTTTATAAGCAGTTTAAGAGACAGGTAAAAGAAAAAACTGAAAATGAGAGGCCTAAATACTTTTAAGTTTATAATTCAAATACACTTTGGGACATTGCTGTTTAGAACCATTAATCAATTAGAATGTAAAGGTCTTTGAATATGAGTTCACGATTGCTTGGAAGTATATTAATTCTTCATTACCCTCCATTATTAATATTTGTATCAGTAGGGAAAACAGGGAATTGTGCTCTTGCCAAACCAAACCTGACTAGGTTTGATACCTTCACATACACAAATATGAACTATGACAGTCACGAAACTGAATAAAATTAAATTGAGTTAGTGGAGGAAAAAGCACTTTATAAACCCAATAAATAAATTAATGGAGAGAATGGCAAGTGTGCCGATATTGAATATATGTCATGATAGATTTTTTTAACCAAAATATACATACATTTTAAGATATCTCTCAAGTTGTTTTTTTTTTTCTTAACTGGTGTCAGTTTGTCATTAGGACAAATTGTTTTTAGACTAATTACCCTTGAGAAGAAATTCCAAAGACAAATTTTCTGCTAGGTTGAAAAATCAAAACTTAGAGACTAAATGAAAACAACAGTTGTCTAACCTATAAATGGGGGCATTCTACTTAAAATCTATGTCTCATTGCTTCCAATACAGAAGGGCTCTTCTTCTATTAATATTACCAAGCAAAAATGGCTAAATAAATCATACACACACACACACACACAATCCAGTAAACAAACCACACCCAGAAAGAATCAGCCACACTACACCATCAATTTAAATTGGGTATAGACAATGAAAGGCTCATTACTTAAAATTGGGTGAGAATGAAGGTATCTGTGAGGAGAGGACAGTTAGGTTGAAAACCAAATGTCAAGATGGATCCAGCCATGCTAAGACTAGAAGGAAGAACAATCCAGATAAGGGAAAGGGGATGCAAAGTCCCGGTGGCAGAAACAATCCCGGCAAGTTTGAGACAAAAAGTGGGCCAGTGTGGTTGGTCACAGCAGTCACAGAGCAAGACAGGCCAACGCTTTGTGGTGAGGATGAGCACAGGGGGTTTTCTTTTAAGTGCAATGGGAAGGCTTTAGTGGGTTTTTAAAGATAAATAAATAATCTCATTTATATTTTCATAAGAAGCATTCGCTAAATGGAGAATGAATTGGGAATGGGTGAGAGAAGATGCAGAAGTTCAATTATAATGCTATGGGTGAGAAATTATTGTGGTTTAAAACAGAGTTGGAATAGTGAAGAAGAAAAGAAGGAACTTTCTTTGAGAAGGTGTAGAGTTAACACTGATGAAGTGGATGCATGAGATGAGAAAAAGAGGAACAAGACTAAGTCCTTGAGTTTAGACTTGGGAAACTGCTGGCTGGTGATGCCTTTACCAGGGATGAGCAGAAAGGTGGGGAGCCCAATTTGGGTGGAGAATGAGAGACCAACCCCTCAGCTTTGACTGTGCGATTGATTATCTCAAACAGCTGTGTGATTAACTGCAGCTGCTCTTAGACATCAATAAGGTAGAGTGTGTGCACCTGTAAACCCACGGTTATTTTACAAATGTGGCTCTAGAGTCTAGTGTGTCATGACTGTGATGATTCAGCTACTCTGAATCATCTATTATTTCAGTCCTTTCAATAAGATGCTTCCAACACTTCTCTCTACTCACCTTCTGTTTTATGATACCAGGTTGCTCATGGTTTATTTCATCCCAGGGCTTCTACTCAGTACTTCTGTTTCGTTTCTTTCTCTTCTCTCCATATTGTCTGTAGAGATACTTTGAAAATTCTTATTTTAATTTTATTTTATTCTATTAATACTTTAATTTTTTGAAAGTAAGTTCAATTGTCATAGTTAGCATGCCATATAAAGAACCTATATTGGGCAGAGAACTCATAAAAGGCCACCTCATAGATAGTGGCCTTCATGTTACCTCATCTGATCTCTGGTTCAGTCGCATGTACCCAAGGCAGTGACGTTACATGGTAGAGCACATAGCAACCCATGGGAAACTGCTCAGCTGATTTTTTTCTCAGAGAGATAAGACTTGGGAGTGACAATCACTAAGAACATCAGTCCTATTAAATTCTATCACCCAGCTCAAAGTCAAAGGCCCCTTTATCTTATCCTTATGTTCCTAAATAAAACTCAGCACTCGCTCTCTCACTCTCTCGTGCTCTTTCTCTCTCTCCTTTCTCCTCTACACACTAATAACAGTTGATTTTCAATCATGCAATAGAATGCTAAAATGGAACTAACTTAGCTTCAGCTTCAGCTGAAGCCACAAGACCATTTCTCCTTTCCTTATGAGTTGCCAATAAGTTAGCCAGACAGGATGCATCACACACATAAAAAAACTACAAGTTCCCCAAGAGAGGTAAAGTCAACTTTGGACACCTACAGGCCCAAGTACATAATGCCAGCTCATGATGATGCAAACTAAGAAAATAACTTTCCTGATCTTTCCTCTATCTTCTAGACTATCCCCACCCTATGTCAGACACTATAAGGTTAAAAGGTTGAAAATGGTAACAATGGAGGAGACGGATTGAAAATAGAAAAGGGAAAAAGCCCAATTATGGCCTCTTTCTCATTAAAAGAAGCCAACTTGCAATGGCCCTGGACTGGTAAAGTGGAGTGGTTTCATCTTTGAATAAAGTTTAAAGTTTTGCTTATTACTTTGGACATATTAATTGCTCATCGGAGGATCGTTATTAATGAAAATGCCTGGAAAAAGTGTGGTGACTGGCCCTAAATTCCATCCAGGGGATGATAATACTGGAACCATAGAATAAATTTAAAGGAGGACAAAAGAAAAGTTGTTTTATAGTAACATCCCATGAGTCCTGTTTGTTCAACACAACAGGTACATCTGTTATAACGCTAATAATATTCAGTCTTGATTTAGTATGTTCCTGTCTCTTTCACTATATTTTAAACTCCTTGAGAGCATAAAGTTCCTACCTTGATTCCTTTTTACTGAGAAAATAGAAGCAATCAGGAGAGAACTTCCACAAGCTCCCATCTCTGAAGCTTCCCACCTAATTTCAGCTGAGTTTATCTAATCCTCCAACTCTTCTGTTTTGAGGAAAGAATTTTACAAGCCCCCGTGAATGCTAAATCCCACATTTGTGCACAAGATCCCAGCATCTCTAACTGACTCGGGAATTAAGCAATTCTCTTTCCTGCTACATCATGTTTTCCCTTTCTGCTGAATCATTTTCATCAGCACAAAAAACATACTTTAACTTCTCCCCTATTAATTCTTCCCTTGTTATTCTCTCTTGCACCCATGCCAGTCAGACTCTCACCCCTCCTCTCCATCAAATTTACTAGTGAAAATGTTACAATGAGCTCCCCACTGCTAAATCCAAAGGACATTACTCAGTCTGCATCTTACACGATCTGTCAGCAGCGTTTGACATAGCTGATGACTCACACCCTGGAAACACTTTCTGCCAGCATGCCACATGCTCCTGGCTTTCTTCTGCTGACCCTGACTTCTCCATCTCAGCCTCTGTTGCTACCTTCTCTACCTCCCCAAACTCCTGGCAATGGAAAGCCCCAACCTATGACCTTTTCTTTTTCCTAAGTACACTCTTTCCTTTGGCCATATCATCCAGTCCTTGGCATTAAATATTATACAAATATAAAATTCCCCAATATTGTCTTTCCACTGTAACTCCAGCTCAGACCTCTCTCCTGGACTCCAGGTTCACATATCCAACTGCTTACTCTCCATTCCACTTGGAAGTCTAATCACCATCTCAACCTGTTCAAAACCAAACTCCTAAATTTTCTCCTTGACACATCTCTTTCCTTCCCCATTTCTGTCAATGGCAACCCCATAATTGCAGCTGATCAGGCCCTGACGCCTGGAGTTTTTCTTAATCTCTCTCTTTCATACTTCACATGCATTTCATTAGCAAATTCTATAAAGCAGACCTTAATCTAATACAAAATCCAACCATATCTTACCTAACCCCTACCACCTTGATCCAATCCAATATCCACTTCCAACTGAATTATTACTAGCAGCATAGCAGGCATCCTCAAACTACGGCCCAAAGGCTACATGCGGCCCACCAAGGACATTCATCCGGCCCGCTGAGTACTTTTGCTGCCGCTGCCTGTCCTGCTCAGCGGCCAACTCATCCCAGGCTCACAGTGCACATGTGTGGAATGTGTGCCGCACTCTCCAACGACCCTCCAACGGTCTGAGGGACAGTGAACTGGCCCCCTGTTTAAAAAGTTTGAGGATCATGGAGTATTACTCAGCTTTAAGGAACAATGGTGATATAGCGCCTCTTGTATATTCCTGGATAGAGCTGGAACCCATTCTACTAAGTGAAGTATCTCAAGAATGGAAAACCAAGCACCACATGTACTCACCAGGAAATTGGTATTAACAGATCAACACCTAAGTGGACATATAGGAATAACATTTATTGGGTGTTGCACAGGTGGGAGGGGGGCGGAGGAGATGGGTATATACAAACATAATGAGTGAGATGTGCAATGTTTGAGGGATGGACACACTTGAAGCTCTGACTCGAGGGGTGGGTGCATGGGCAATATATGTAACCTTACCACTTGTACCCCCATAATACACTAAAAAAAAAAAAGACATAAGAGCTGTCTCGTGTGGGACACTTGACTGACTTTTTTTTTTAACTTTAGATACAATTTATATACTATAAAATTCACCCTTTTAAAGTGAAAAAAAGTTTGAGGACCCCTGGCATAAAGGATCACCTCCTGCTTCTACACTTTCTCCTTGGTCTATTTTAAATTTTTAAATGAATAAATCAATCAGAATAAGCTCCCATCTCAATTTTCTTCTTCAAAATGAATCAGATATTTGTGAGAGGTGAAAGGTGTCGGTCCTGCTTTAGTCTTCTACAAGTGGCTATCCAGTTTTCCCAGCACCATTTATTGTAAAGGGATTCTTTTCCCCAGCATATGTTTTTGTCTGCTTTGTCAAAGATTAGATGGCTATATGAGGATGGTTTTATATCAGGATTCTCACATCTGTTCCACTGGTCAATATTCTTATTTTTGTGCCAATACAAGATTGATTTAATTACTACAGCTTCGTAGTATAGTTTGATATCTGGCATATTAATAACTCCCATTTTGTTTTTGTTGCCTAGAATTGCTTTTGATATTCTGGGTCTTCTTTGGCTCCATACGAAGCGTAAAATTATTTTTTCTATATCTGTAAAGAATGCTGATGGGATTTTAATAGGTATTGCATTGAATCTGTAGATCAGTTTGGGTAGTATAGACATTTTGATGATGTTGAGTCTGCCGATCCATGAGCATGGTATGGATTTCCATCTGTTTACATCCTCTGCTATTTCCTTCCTCAGTGTTTCATAGTTCTCCCTGTAGAGGTCTTTTACCTCCTTGGCTAGGTATATTCCTAGGTACTTTAATTTCTTTGTTGCTATTGTGAAGGGAATTGAGTCTTTGATTTGGTTCTCAATTAGATTGTTGTTGACGTATATGAATGCCTCTGATTTCTGTGTATTGATTTTGTATCCTGAGACTTTACTAAATTCATTTATCCGTTCCAGGAGTTTCTTGGTTGAATCTTTGGGGTTTTCTAAATACAATATCATATCATCAGCAAACAGTGAAAATTTGATCTCTTCTGCCCCTATTTGGATACCTTTAATTCCATTTTCCTATGTGATTGCTGTAGCCAGGACTTCCAGCACTATGTTGAATAGAAGTGGAGATAGTGGGCAGCCTTGTCTGGCTCACAAAAATCAACTCACGCCGGATAACAGACTTAAACCTAAAGTATGAAACTATTAGAATTATAGAGGAAAATGTTGGAAACACTCTCCTAGACATCAGCCTAGGCAAAGAGTTTATGAAGAAGTCCCCAAAAGCAATCACAGCAGCAACAAAAATAAATAAATGGGACATGATCAAATGAAAAAGCTTCTGCACAGCCAAAGAAACAGTCATGAAAGTTAACAGACAACATACAGAATGGGAGAAAATTTTTGCATCCTACACATTTGATAAGGGGCTGATAACTAGAATATATTTAGAACTCACGAAAATCACCAAGAAAAAAATCAAATAACCCTATTAAAAAGTAGACAAAGGACTTGAACAGAAACTTTTCTAAAGAAGAAAGAAGAATGGCCAACAAACATATGAAAAAATGCTCAACATCTCTAATCATCAGGGAAATGCAAATCAAAACCACAATGAGATATCACTTAACTCCAGTGAGAATGGCCTTTATCAAAAAGTCTCCAAACAATAAATGCTGGCGTGGATGTGGAGAGAGAGGAACACTCCTACACTGCTGGTGGGACTGCAAATTAGTTCAACCTCTGTGGAAAGCAATATGGAGATACCTTAAAGTGATACAAGTGGATCTACCATTTGATCCACCAATCCCATTACTGGGCATCTACCCAAAAGATCCAATGACACTCTATAAAAAAGACACCTCACTCAAATGTTTATAGCAGCACAATTCATAATTACAAGGCTGTGGAAGCAGCCCAAGTGCCCATCAATCCAAGAATGGATTAATAAAATGTGGTATATGTATACCATGGAGTACTATTCAGCTCTAAGAAACAACGGTGATATAGCACATCTTATATTTCCCTGGTTAGAGCTGGAACCCATACTACTAAGTGAAGTATGGAAAAACTTCTAAGAATGGAAAAACAAGCACCACATATACTCACCAGCAAACTGGTATTAACTGAGCAGTACCTAAGTGGACACATAGTTACTACAGTAATAGGGAATTGGGCAGGTGGGAGGGGGGCAGGTAGATACATACATAATGAGTGAGATGTGCACCATCTGGGGGATGGTGATGCTGGAGACTCAGACTTGTGGTGGGGGGAGGGCATTTATTGAAACCTTAAAACTTGTACCCCCATAATACGCCGAAATAAAAAAAAATGAATCAGATAATGTCACTCCTCTGCTAAAAACTTCCAATGTCTTTTCATATCATTCATAATGAAAGTCAAGGTCCTTATAATGGTCCATAAGACTGATATGATCAATTCTCTCCTTTTTTCTTTTAAGTCATTCCTGTTTTTCTTCTTCTTTCTAACTCTACTCCAGCCACACGGGCCACTTAGCCGCTCCATGAATCTGGGGTATGCTTGGGCCTCAGAGCTTTGGCACTTGTTGCCCACTCAGCCTGAAATATTTTTCCTTCAGAGAGCCTCATGGCTGGTTCCTTCCCCTTGTTTGGGCTTTGAGTTCTATATCCCCTCTGATAGAAACCTTCCTTGTCCACGTGAGTGGGAGCTGCAGCCCTCATGCTGGACTCCCATCCACTTGCCTGCTTTCTTTTTCTCCATAGCACTCATCGCTATCCAGCAGGGTGTACTTGCTCTTCCTGCGTATTATCTTCTTCTCCACTACTATGTAAGCTTCACCAGAGCAGGGATTTTACTGAATGGTGACCTCAGTACCCAGTAGGGGGCAGGTATAGGGGGAGCACAGAAAGAATGTTGGAAGAGGAATCTGTGCATTCCCCTGCTCCTACCCTCTTCCCACACACATACACACAGATGTGAACAGATGTTTCCTAGCAGAGTGTTTTACATTTAACAGGTGCTTAACAAATGATAATCGACTATATCTATCTCTATATTACATACTTCCTTCATTGTGAGCATACTGACAGTGTGAAAAAGGTAGCAGGGCTGAATGCAAGAGTGACTCTAATTTTTATTCCCTAGGTTTATACATCTCAAAAGCATTAAAAATTGTAGAGAATTTGTATATATTTTAAAATAATAAATGGCACAGAACAAATAATAAATTATATAAAATCATGAAATATATTCATGTTTATCCTAATTTCATCTCTTTTGATAAACATCTTTTGTTTAATTCATTAAGAGATAGTTTCATCATTATTGTACATCATTATAGGGTAAAACTAGGAAATTTTCTACTACAAATGAGTCTTCTGGGTGAGAGTGAGACTCTGTCTCAATTTAAAAAAAAAAAGAAAAGAAAATCATTAAGAGAAGAAAATGGACATCTTCCTTGGATGAGATTGACATTTATAATAATACATCCTGGAGTCAAAAAGCTCTCTGGGAAATTTAAAGAAATCTAGTCCTTCACAACTCCAAGTATTTTATTAACTTACGGAGGCTCTTTTCTGCAAATGCTAAACCACTTGGCATGCAAGCTTAACAGCTCTTTAAACTTGGGGACCAATACTGCCTGAGATAAAGAGATATAGACAAGATTTTATTAAGTAACTCATCCTTACTATTAGCCCTGCTCTGATCCCTGGTCCAATGACCAACAAGGAGACAATTTCCCTATTCATCATATATTCTGCATACCTACCACAGAACTGGGTCCTCATCTTACTTTTGTTTCCTGTAAGGCTTAAGATGAGTCTTGCTTTTATCCATCCTCTCAGAAACTGGAGTCGTCTTTCTGAACGCCACCTAACCACTGGGATCTCATTCTCAGCTTTTACTCTTTCTGAAAACTACTGCCTACATGCCTTTGTCTTTACCTAAGGAAAGCCTGCAGAACTTTTAGCACAGGGCTTGGCACAGTAGGTACTCAATATTGATTGAAAAGGGACATTCACTAGATATGTCAAGATCTTGACCTTCAATGCACTAAGAGTCTAGTAGAGAAAGATAAAAATATAAAAACTAAGTGTTACAGATGCTATAATGAAAGAAATAGAGTGCAAAGATGGCAAAAATAATTTTTATACTAAAGGGATCAAAAAAGACTTCTTGGAGGAGTTGAAAAGAATGAGTAAGATTAAAGAAGGGGAAGAATGGGTTATTCCAAGAGTGATGGAAAGATAGAAATTTTCTGAAGATAATAAGTAAAGTCATTTGTATGAAAAAAGTGTTCATATTGAAGCATGGTAAGAGATAAGCCTGGAAATTTGGATTATGAATGGATTAGAAATTTATTTTTTTAGATATTTAAAAATATCTGAAGTTTTTGAGCAGGTGAGTTATCTAACTAGAGTGATATTTTAGGGTTGTTTCTATGGTGCCAGTTAAGACATTTTAGTTGAAGAAAAGAACTTAAGTGAATGAAACTATTTAGTTAGGAACCAACTTAATTATCCCAGCATTAAATGATTAAAATATGATCTCAGGCAATGGCAATGGAATAAAAAAGGAAGGAACTGAATTTTGGTGACTTATGTAGGATTAACATTCACTTCTTCTCACGATTCCATAAATATTCAGTAAATGGATTTAAAATATGCATAAAATCACAGAAGAAAAGCCAGAAATGAGAACAACAACAAAAAATTAAGATGCAAAGAAACAATTAGAAGGTATTAAACAGAAAATTAAGACCAGAGGAAGAAGAAAGATAGTGTCTGCAAGGTTCAAGTCAAGACAAAAGTCAATACATGCTCTGGAATCCAGGAAAGAAATGCAAGTTCTTCTAAAGGCTGAGTTGTAGGATTGGCAGACAATGTGAAGATTGTTTGCAACATAAGAAGCATTTAGACCTTTGCATTCCTTCAAGTCCTTTACAAGAATACATGAAGTCTTAAATTATCTCCACCCAAGAGAAGAATGAGGTCTATTCCCCTGAAAGACTAGTAACTCAGAGACATCAAACATGGTCAAGACCCTTCCATAAGGGTCTATACTTCGAACATTGAGACCCACATCCCCCACTTTTTCATAACATTAGCAGCCAGGCTTCCCTCAAGAACCCCACTGGCCCAAGGAAAACTCTTGACAAACAACTGGGTTTCTAATTACCCTGCCAAAAAGCCCACTGGTCAACAAGCCCTGAAATTACATACAAAACTTCTAGTCTGTTTCTAGGGTCCCTCTCTTAAATATCAAATAGCAGCCAAGGATGAGGAAAGACATAGCACTAACTAGAAATATAGAAACCAACACAGAAGAACTGAGGCAATGTAAGAAACAGGAGAAAGCACTCAAAGAACCTCTATAATTAATAGCCTTAAAGAAATAGAAGTACATAATATATACATAAAATTAGAATATTGAAAGTATCATGTTAAAATGGGGGAGGGGCTTTCAAAAAACAAAAGCTGTTAGATATTAAAAATATGGTAGCAGAGGCAAAATTAAACAGGAAGGTTGGAATATAAAGACTGCAGAATCTTTCAGAAGGTGGAATCAAAAGACAAAATGGAAAATAGATAAAATGTTAGAGGTTTATTACTGAAGTTCAGACAGTCAAATAACAGAGTCCCAAAAAGAGATAAAGGAGAAAATGAAAGAAAGGAAATCATAAAGAAAGAAATAGGAAAACACTCAGGAATGAAAGGTCTGAATTTATAGGTTGAAAGGGCTGATTAGTATCTACCACAATGAATGAAAAGAAAATTCACAGCAAAGCACAGTACTGTAAAATTTCAGGGAATTGAGATACAGAGAAAAGGAGACAATCAAAATGGTATAAGCCTTTCAACAGCAATATTGGAAACTGAAAGGAGATGGAATTATGCCTTCAATATTCTGTGAAAAGTTATTTTCAGTATGGAATTCTGAACCCAAACTATAAATCAAATGAGAATATAGAATCAAACCTTTTCACCTTTTCACTTTTTCTAAAGAAATAAAATAAAATTATCCCCCATACATTACTTCTCAAGAAAATACAAGACAGGGACCAAGTGCGGTGGCTCATGACTGTAATCCTAACACTCTGGGAAGCCACGGCAGGATCATTTGAGTTCAGGAGTTCAAGACCAGCCTGAGCAAGAGCAAGACCCAGTCTCTAGTAAAAATAGAAAGAAATTAGCTGGACAACTACAAATATATAGAAAAAATTAGTTGGGCATTGTGGTGAATGCCGGTAGTCCCAGCTACTCAGAAGGCTGAGGCAGGAGGATCACCTGAGCCCAGGAGTTTGATGTTGCTGTGAGCTAGGCTGATGCCATGGTACTCTAGCCTGGACAACAGAGTGAGACTTTGTCTCAAACAAACAAAAAAATACAAGACAAGATGAACTTCATTAAAATGAAAGAATAACCAAGAAGCAGGGAACTTGGAACTAAGATAGTAGGTCTAAAAGAAAAAAGGAGCATATGAAACTCCCACAGTTCTAGACACTGGTCTGTCTAGATCAGAGTTATATAGAAGGAGCCCAGGAAGGAAGTCTCTAAAAATAAAAGAAAATCAATAAATTATCGATATGTCCAGTGCATTGAGGAAGGAGCTACTCTTCTTTCCAAGTGTTTGTAGATGAAATGGTAATAGATACATAGAACACTCAACAAACAAAAATAAAGCAACTGCTAATTCTGGAGGACACAAAAAACGGTGCATAAGAAAGAATAAGATAGCACACAATATGACTCAGGTGTGGATAATATTTATATAAATACAATAATGAGAATACTGAATGTTTAAGCAAAAACTGAAATAATTACGTTAAGATGATTGGGAAAGGATAAGAGGGAGAGAAGGTTAACATTTTTAGATAAATACATCCTTATTTTCCAAGGAAGAAACCTAAAAAATGAAAAATCACAAAATAAAATATAGACTTGCTTTTTAGAGACATGAATGGGAAGCTCAGAAGAAACAGGTAAAAGATCCAGAGGCATCTCTGTCTCTTGGAATAGATTCAGAGATTGGAAAGAAATGTAGACATGATCTACTATATTTTGTTATAAGCCTTGTAGAGCTCCTTGATGTTTTGAACCATGGGCATGAATTGTTTTGATCATTTTTTTAAAGAAAGTGAAAAGCACAGAAGTTATTGCAAAGAATCTATACAAAAGACCAGAATGATGAGATTTTGAAGCAAAGAAGGAGAAATTTTAAAAATTACTCCATGGTTTTATGCCTGGATTACTAAAGAGAATTTTGAAAACAACCCTATGGGAGAGAAATCAGAAATTAGTAGGGAAATAAGGAGTTTGGTGTGGTAGGATGCATGCTGGACTGGTTGGCAGTCAGACAACATTATTTCTAATCCTCATCCCACTAACAATTAATTTGTGAGCTTGGTCAAATAAATTTTTTTCTAAAGTTACGGTTTCTTCATCTTAAAAGAGAGGATGTTGATGCATCCTACGTATCCGATAAAGGGCTAATAATTAGAATATACTTAGAACTCACGAAAATCACCAAGAAAAAAATCAAATAACCCTATTAAAAAGTGGACAAAGGACTTGAACAGAAACTTTTCTAAAGAAGAAAGAAGAATGGCCAACAAACATATGAAAAAATGCTCATCATCTCTAATCATCAGGGAAATGCAAATCAAAACTACAATGAGATATCACTTAATTCCAGTGAGAATGGCCTTTATCAAAAAGTCTCCAAACAATAAATGCTGGCGTGGATGCGGAGAGAGAGGAACACTCCTACACTGCTGGTGGGACTGCAAACTAGTTCAACCTCTGTGGAAAGCAATATGGAGATACCTTAAAGTGATACAAGTGGATCTACCATTTGATCCAGCAATCCCATTACTGGGCATCTACCCAAAAGATCCAATGACACTCTACAAAAAAGACACCTGCACTCGAATGTTTATAGCAACATAATTCATAATTGCAAGGCTGTGGAACAGCCCAAGTGCCCATCAATCCAAGAATGGATTAATAAAACGTGGTATATGTATACCATGGAGTACTATTCAGCTCTAAGAAACAACGGTGATATAGCACATCTTATATTTTCCTGGTTAGAGCTGGAACCCATACTTCTAAGTGAAGTATCCCAAGAATGGAAAAACAAGCACCACATATATTCACCAGCAAACTGGTATTAACTGAGCAGCACCTAAGTGGACACATAGGTACTACAGTAATAGGGTATTGGGCAGGTGGAAGGGGGGAGGGGGGCGGGTATATACATACATAATGAGTGAGATGTGCACCATCTGGGGGATGGTCATGCTGGAAACTCAGACTTGTGGGGGGAGGGGGGGAAAGGACATTTATTGAAACCTTAAAATCTGTACCCCCATAATATGCCGAAATAAAAAAAAAAGAAAAAGAAAAAATAAAAGAAAAAAGAGAGGATGTTGAACTCAGTGATCTCTACCATCCTTCCATCTTGTTTGAGAGGAACTTACCTTTATACTTGTTAAAAAAAAACAGTGGAACGACCAAGTGACTCATATGATGGAGGCCACTGGAATACAAAATAGAAGTTGAGAAAAGCAGTCAGTGTTGAAGAGGCAGATTATAGAGGTGTCTACATGGAGAAATTCTTAAGGCTTCAAAGAGTAAGATCTCCAAAGCAAAGAACATAGAAATAGAAATTGAAAGACAGCATTAAACTTTAGGAAATGCTCACCTTTGGGGAAAACTAGAATAGTGGAGGTATGAGTTTTCAAAAAACAAACAAAAAAATACATAAGGACAGTTTCAGCTACTCAATTGTTTGCCTTTAGGATAGTATGAAGAGTTTGGTGCTATTAATAATTCAAGAATGATGTTTGAACTGAAACAATTAGGAAAATTTTGATAGTAAGCCAAATTAAAATGAGGAATTCTAAGGAGTTACATCAAAGATAAGCCTTTCCCCTCCTTTTCCTAAAATCACAATAGGTATCATATTAAAGATTTTACCATTCAGGGCATTCATGTAAGTAACGGTGTTTTTATTTTTTCACCTTTAGAATAATGGCAGTAATTGAAATCTTGCCTGAAACCATGAATTTTTCATCATAGCCAGGTGACTATTCAGCCAAGCACTCTAAATCTGTAAGCCCCAGCTGTGATCCACACGAGGTTCAATGAAAATAATACTTGACAATATTTCACCAAGCCCTATCATGCATGTACATGCCACTTCCTTTAATTTGTTTTTCATGCATAATTATTCATCCATACAGTAAAAACAAATCAGTAAACACACAAAAATACAAATTCAGTTTTCATTTACAAATGGTAAGACCCTTTCTGAATTTATTTCTTGGGATCAGTGGGCTAACATTAAGTCAAGGTTAATGTTTTACCTACACATTGGAAATCTTTAAATATTGGCTTCCCATAAATATTTACTTTACACAATAATTACAACATTAATTAGGTATAGACTAAGTAGATTTAAACTGGAGAAAAAGTGCAGTGTGAGTCACCAGGGGGCAGCAAAGATCAGAGAAAAGACATGAATTCAAATGCTGATTCATAATCCAAGGTAATAAAAAGATTGAGTGTTCTAGAGATACCAAAGGACTAGTGCTTTCCTCAAATGTTTCTGTGAATCTTAAATTCTTGGTTCCACCTCATGTTGGAATAAAAAGCTGCACTATCCTGTCATCTTTTGGAAGACTGCCACCTTAGTTTGGTTATCAGTGAACAATGAACATATTCAGGCATTCTCAAAAAATGAAAACTGCCTAATTTTGCAATAATTATGGTAGTTCCAATTTTTTAAAATAAATACTTATGATCAGAAGGCTTAGTTGGAGGATCGCTTGAGCCCAGGAGTTTGAGTCCTTAGTGAGCTATGACTCCAGCCTGGGAGATGGAGCAAGGCCTTATCTGTTAAAAAAAAAAAAATAGTTATGAAATAGGTCAACTGAGATTTTCTGTGGGATTTCTGCTTCTTTAGAGAGACCAGATGTTTCCTAACAATTTTTCCCCATCTTATGCAGTAAAATGAAACAGATTTATATCTCTTTAAATACAGTGCTATTTTCTGAGTCATTAAGAAACACACAAATATTTATGAGAGCAAAAATTTTACATAAATTATACTTTCAATGACCATTACTACTAACAAAAATTATTTAAAAGTATTTTTAATGTTTTAAATAAATAAAGAAATCCAATAATCTACATTTTCCTTTTTGAGTTTTCAACTTAATATATACATATTTACAAGTTTATTAAATGAACGTTCATTCTTTTAATATCAGAAGGGGACTCTGAACTTTTAACAAATTTTCCTTATGAGTATTATACCTTACTCTTTGTTCTGCATTTAAAAATTCATATTAAAATGCATTGAAAGTCCTGATTTTTTAGTATTATATCAGTATTCATTCTAGTGGGTTTCAAAATCCTAGAAAACATAAAATTTTACAGGGGTTATTTGGAAATAAAACCCACAAAGTAACATAATGCTAGAGTTATCAATTAACAAAATAAAATAAAGTTGGTTTATAATGTCACCCTTACCCTTCTAATATTGACCTTGGGTATGTGATGTTGACTTTATGTTTTGTCTAATGAACATTTTGGCAAAGTCAAAGTAGTTTGTTTCCTTGGAACTGAGAAATTAAAGGAAAACAAAAGGTCCTCATCAAACAAGAAGATGTGTTTGAAGCTGAGAAGGAGCTGCTTCATTTGGGAGTTAAGAAAAACATCAACATTTAGAAACAAAGACCTCTCAATATCATTACAAGTTCCCCACTTATCTGTACGAGGGGGAAAATGCTGGTCTGAAGTCTTCTTGGAGAAAACATAAAACACAGAGAAAAAGAGGACAAAGTACATAAAAACCCATTTTTATTGTGACTACAAAACTTTACATTTTAACCTAAATACTAAAGAATTCCACATCTACTTTCCAGCCCATATTTCTCTCTATAACCTAATAGTTGTATATTTCTACCAGGGTTCAAACACTTTGAAGTAGCTCACAATTAATGTATTTAAAGCTGAAGTCATTGTTTTCTCATCTTAACCTGCTCTTCCTCTTATTTTCTCTGCTTCACGTGGGGACAACACATCCCATCACTTCATCTGAGCAAAATAGCTAAAAATCATCCCCAACTGGGTCCTCTCTTGTGTCCTCAAATCAATAATCACCAAGCCCTGTATTTTTACAAATATTTCTCAAATATTTTCTCACTTTAGACACTTGATTATATCACCTATCGTACTTTTGAACTGAACTCCAGCCCAATCCTCTCCAAAACATTATCTATAATACATTAGCAGAATGTTAGTACAGGTTCCATTATTTCACTCCTTTGCCTAAATACCTGCAATAAGTCTCCATTCACCTACAAAATAAAACCCCAATGCCCTAATATGGCATAGAAGATTGCCATTACTTTTGCATTTAAAACATATTCTTGATAAATATTTGTTGAACCAGAAAGAATCCAGTACTCAGTATTTCTGTGTTTAGACAGGGCATAGACACAAAACCAGAATTATTTTGGGTGTTTCTTTCAAAGAGTTTAAAGTGAGGAAATTAAACATATATGTCTATATGTTTAACTTATAAAACTACATTAAACAGTTAAATATATTTTTCAGTTTTGGAGGAAAATCTAGTGAAAATATGCAGAGTAGGCTGTGGTCAAGACAAAAATTGATTAGGCAAATATTGCTCAAATTTTTGCCAGAAGCAGGGTAGAGAACAATGGAACTGCAGTGAAGATTTGTAGATTTAACCCAACAATGTAGCCCAAAGACAGAATTTCTGTTTCTTAATTACATTCCTCTTTTCTCACATTTCCCTTTCAAGAAAACAACCAGCTCTGAGAAAACTAAAATCCTTGAGACTTTTGTAAACAATGAACAGTCATGGTTGGGCATTTCCTCTGACTGAAAAGATAGAAACCCAAACAAAGACACTTTCATCTTCTGTTTGCGCTTGGTAAACTACCAGTATTAGGAAAGATCTTTCATTTGTTCCTTCGCCTCCTCATGTGTCTGAGCGCCCATAGAAAGCATTTACAGAGCAAAACAGTTCGTTTCTTTCTCCAGAAAAATCAAGCCGTTGCAACTGGTGGAGATTAATTAAAACAGCATGTGTGTGGAAGAGGAAGTAGCTTGTAAGCCAGGAAAGAGTCAAGGCCAAATAAACTAATCTATCATTAAATCTTAAAAATAATAAAGGAAAGAGGTCATCTACTTGTCTCTCAGGAGATCCTGGACTTCTGTGTATATATATATATATATATATATATATATATATATATATATACACACACACACAGACACACACATATACATCTTCTTGGTTTTCAATTTGTATACAAATTGTTTTTCAAAATGTATATTCTTAGTGATACAATGGCCTTCAGTTGGTCCAACTAAAAGGAAATTTTCCTATTATTTTATACATTTTAGATAATTAACATGAACAATCTTATTTCTCTTTTTCAATTTGATCATTTGGTACTATATGTGTGTATTATACATCCAAAAAATTACCGATTTGGCAAAATTTAACATAATTCTAAAAGACACTAAAATCAAACAGTAAATGGTATTAAAATGAATCAATGAGAAAATTCCTATCCTAGGTATAAAACAGGATAAAAAATATGATGAGTTACTGGACTTCCCTAACTTACATGTGGTTAGTAAGAAGAAATCAACACATGAAAAAATAAATAACACTATAACACACCAATATAAAGTATCATAAAGCAGTGGAAGATTAGGTGATAGAAAGTCTATTCATATTGAAAATTACTACTAAACTCTTGAGTCCATACCCACGTCATGTACCACTTTTGTCTTTCTCCTACATTTAATTTATTCAATCAACACAATGGTAAAGGATCTTAGAACTTAATTATGCCTATTTTCATTTAAAAATATAATAATATCATTTTCGCTTTCTTCTATTGAACATGAGGTGACTGCTCTAGCTTTTCTTACTAAGGAGGCACCTAACTAGACATATTAAAAATTTTTAACTCTTTATGGTTACATATTTATTATTTTTTTAATTTTTATCCCTAAAACTAGCTACTAAAGAATTGAGGTTCATGCTAGATGATTTGAGGGAGGGTTTCAGAAAATAAGGCCTTGTCCTAGATTTGATGTTTGCAGGAAACAGAGGCAGTTGTTCTATGGTTGTTTATCTTAATAAATCTTATCTGGAAGGAGGGAAAACTAGACTGAGGGTAAAGCTGTAAGTGGAAAAAAGCAGCAGGCTCTATGTTTGCCAGGATAAGAAGATGTTTGGTATTATGTGGCTGGGGAGTGTTTATGTTTTGTCTGTGTTCAAGTCATGGTTACAAGTGGTCTTGCTTTTGTCTTGATTTATCCAGGTCACGGGGTAGCCTTGTCTGATGTTGATGTTCTATAAAATTGTTTATGATCAAAAGAAAAGAAAAACATAAAGTCTAACTTCAAGTGTCAGGTCAGCTGATTGTACAAGTCTAGCTTATAGGACCAGGCCAGTCCCAGATGTCAGGGGCTGCTTTTCTCTTTCTCAGTTTCCCCTGTGGGTCAAGGGCAGACAGAGTGAAGCCACAGGACATTAACCCATAAGATCCATATTTTTACCATCACTGAGATTTTGCTGGTAAGATTTTTTTTTCCTTTTTTTTTTTTTTAAGAGAACATAACATAGTCTGTGGTTGGACTAGGATTAGTTACCTGCTCTTTTTGTTCCAAAATGAGTTTTTGAACACGCTGATGTGACCGTTGCTATGTGGTAGTCTCTGAAACTCAGAAAAGCATACATTTGTCAACTGCAACATAAGCAATTATCAGACACAAAATGATTATTAGTCTTTGACACAAGTTATGAAGCCAGAGCTCTAGATTATAAAGCTCAGGCAATAAATCCACCTATGTTTGTTTTAGAAAGTCAGGAATCTATTTTTTTTTTTTCACTTGTTCATGCTGTCTTACAGTAGGTAGTTGTAACAAGAAGTATTTGCTGGAGTATAAATCTTCTTTTTGTTAATTAAGAGGAAAACAAAAATAATGCACATTGTCCATAGGTCTTGCTAATGAATTTAGGTAAGTTCATTGGGCATTCGCGTTACAAATTGTGTTATTTATGGTTTTGGGATCAAAGTCAAGTTTTGCACCATTTTCCCAGTTGCATTATTCCAAATGTGAAAATTGTTGCTCACGTAATATCCCTTCTGAGGGTGATGCCACACAACCAGGTTTATTTGCCTGCTGCACAGAGAACAGCCAGTGTCCTGAGACAGTCGGATTGCAATGGAGAAAGAGTTTTTATTTTGCATAGTGCTACCGGAGAAGAGAGGACCGCCTCCCCGCTTAGCACTATTAGGAATAGACACTTTCTCCGCCTTAAAACCTGCTGACTCGGAAAATTCACTGCTTCTTGGGCAGCGGGCAAATGAACCTGGTTAGATAGCAACAAGAGCTTCTTAAAGAAGCCTATATGTACCTCCTGAAGGACAAAAAGGACAACCGTCATGTTGCTTCTCCCCCACACAAAAAGCCCAAGCGGAAAGCACCCCAAAGGAATCTCCACCCCTACCCCCAAAACCCTCCTCTCTGGAAGCCCGTACAGGCTTCCCCAGCCCTGATTGGTTAAATCTGAATCCTTCATTTACATAAAGGCCCCCAGGCTCTGATTGGCTGATTCTGAATCCCTAATCTGCATATCGAGCCTGGGCCCTGATTGGTCCCTTTTTAACACCTAGCTTTGCATAAGCAAGACCTCCTTTTTCTGCCTTAAAAACCCTCACCAAGCGCTTAGGGGGAGACCCTCTTGCCTCTCCTTGCAGAGGCCTTGTCCAGACTTCAATAAAGGTTGTTAGTGTCCGCGGAAGTCTCTCGCTATCCTTTTTCTGTTTCATTCTCTCTAAACCCTTTTTCTGACACTTCTTTTTGGAGGTTGATGGGCAACTTTTTCCCCAAGGCAACACGATCTACTATGAGGATGGTAGTTTTTCAATATCTAAAAGTCTCTCATGGTTATCCTAAATATAACATATACATGGCAGGCAGGATGAAATCACCTGGGGAAGGAGTGTAGCCAAAGAAGACAAAAAGATCCAAGAACGTTACAATTTTAAAAATCAAGTAAGGAGGAAGGAAGGGACAGAAAAATAAGAGAAAAAGTCCCTAATGAGTTAGGTAAAAAAAATAATAAATCAGGAGCATACCATGCCAGAGAACCCATAAGAGGAAAGATTTTCAGGGAAGATAGATTGGGTGTAGGATTAACTATTGCTGAAAATCAAAATGAAGAACAGAGAAAAGGCTACCAGGTTCTGCAATAGAGAGTCATTGGTTCTCTTGACAACAAACATTTCAGTAGACTGGTGGGGACAAAAGCCATCCTTGAGTGAAACAGTGACTGGAACAATAAGCAGCTAAACAATATAATTTTTTTTAAAAAAAAACCTGTAGTAGCATTGAATTGCAAATGAGTCTATTAAGAACTCCATAAAGCCTACATTAATAAAATATTAAATAAGTTTTAAAAGAGTAAACAAGTTTAAATTTCAATTGTGGGGCTGGGTGCAGTGACTCATGCCTGTAATCCTAGCACTCTGAGAGGCCAAGGCTGGAGGATCACTTGAAGCCAGGAGTTCCAAACTGGCCTGGGCAACACTGAGACCCCATTTCTACAAAAAATTTAAAAAATTAGCTGGATGTGGTGGCTCGCACCTGTAGTTCCCGTTACTACAGAGGCTGAGGCAGAAGTATTGCTTGAGCCCAGGAGTTAGAGGTTGCAGTGAGCTATGATGATGACACTGCACTCCAGCCTGAGTGATAGAACAAGACCCTGTCTCAAAAAAAAAAAAAAAAGTTCAATTGTGTTAGTACTTTAATGAAACAACTCATCATAAATATATCTATTTCTGTAAGATTATTTATTCATTTAACTCAATCCAAATGAATTTACACCAGAATTTTTCATGGAACTTTGTAAGTTGATTCTAAAGTTTATATAGAAAAAAATTAACTTGCAATAATATCCAAGAAAATCTGAAACAGAAAAATAATGAGCCATATGAGATTAAACGTTAGCCATATGAGAAAAAATGTTATAAAACAACAGGAAATATTAGCACTGGCCACAAATAGTCAATATAACTAAGAAGTCAGACATAGTCTTGAATATATATGGCTTGGTAGTTGCTGGTGAAAGTAGCATTCTAAATCAATGGGGGCAGGGCAGAGGGAGTGTGAATTAAATAATGCTGGGATAAATGGATAGCATCTGGGGGAAACAGATGAGCTAAATTCTTTCTCTCAATTCTTATACCAAATAAGCTTCAAAAGGACCAATGTTTTAAATGTAAAAAATCAAACCATAAAATGGAAAGGAAATGAAAGGGAAACATTGGCAAATTCTCTTACATACTTCATTAGAAAAGGTCTTTATAAACATGTTGTAAAACCTTTCAGAACATGGTGTAAAATCTATTTTAAAATTTATAAATTTGTGTTCCACAAAATTAAATTTTCCAAGAAAAACTTAATAAACTTAAGAGAAAGAAAAAGAAAAATTACAAACTTGGTAACTTAGCTATATTAGTAACACGTATGCAGATACGTCGATTTTCTTAATACATGCACTGCCCATTCAAATCAGTGGGAAAATTATTAACAAGCCAATAGAAAAAGTGGGTAAAGACATGAATTCAGAGAAAAAAAGAAATGCAAAGATTTTTCAGATTTTAACATATGATCAACCTCAATCATAACAAAATGAATATAAATTAGAATTATGTTTGGGTTCAAGTTTTCAAGTAATACATTTGGCAAAAATCAAAATTCCCTTACTACACTGTATTAGTGAGGGCATAGAGAAACATTCTCATAATATTGGTACAATCCTCTGGAAGGCAATTTTACAACATCTACCAAAATCACAAATAAACATATATATCCTTGGATTCGATAATTTCATTTTTAAGAGTTTATCCTATAAATACATGCCATAAAAATATAATTTCAAAGATTTTCAGAGCAATGTTTTCAGTATTAGCAAAAGATTGAAAGCAACCTAAATCTTATTGTGGGGAACTGTATATATATGTATATATATAAATATATATATATATATGTATGTATGTGCATATATATATATATATATATGACAACAAGCCACGAAGTGGTTAAAAGGAATGAGACACACCTTTGCACACTTTATGATAAAGTAAGTGGAAAAGCTAAATATGCTATAACTTGTGAGAAAAAAAAAATCACTTCAAGGAAGAGAAACCTGAGTATTGGAGATCACTGAAAGAAGGGTTCTTATATTTTGTACTGCTTTGATTTTGTCCTGCAGTTTTATGTTGCCTTCTCAAAAACAATTATATTAAAAAATCTTTTGAGGAGGACAAAAAAAGTCATAAAATGAAGGCAGTGAGTGAGGACAGTTACTTGTAGTGTTGCTGAGAAGGATACAGAAAGATTAATATGCAGTCAAAGTTTTGTTGCTTTTGTTGTGATCGTGGTTGCTTTTTAAAAACAGAGAGGGTCTGAGGGTCTGAGTGTATGAACCAATTGGAGAAGGAGAGATATTACCCAAAATGGAGGCAGGTAGAGAAGTCCTGAGAGGGCCCAAGAGATAAAATGCAGGTGAACAGAAAGGTTCACCTGTGGTTAGAACAGGGGCACTTCCATTTTAACGAGTAGAATGAAGACAATTGTTAGATTGCTTTTGTGTGAAAATGACGACTCCCTGGTGGAGAAGTTGGCCTGTTGGAGAAGGGGAACTTGTTCCATTTTAACCAGTAGAATGCACCATTGTGGATACAAATGTAGCTAAGTTTGGTGTACCATTAGGTAAGTAAAAAATGAGGTTCTGAGATCCTGTATCTAACTAGCCCATGAATTACAAGACTAAATTATCTTCGGTGAGTGAGGCTTATGAATGGGAGGTGGTAGAGAACTTTGAGGCAAGAAGATTAATAATAACTCATTCATCTTGGGTATGGGAAATTGAATAGGAGTATCAGACAGGTCTGAGTAGTTTTGAGGCTTGTGGTTAGCAACTTCAAGTGAAATTAGTTGGACTTTTTCAGTGTTCAGCTATTAGGTTGCAAGTATGGTGTAGGCGGATAGATGAGTTAATTGAGGTTAGAGTATCATAACGTATTGCAGGGTTGGGGGGTAATAAGAGTAACAAGGGAGATGTATCCGTTTGCAAGGGGGTGATTATAATGATTCACCTTGGAATCTAAATTAGACTAAAAGGTAAATGAAGATAGGAGGTGGGGACAGAGGAGGAGTTGGTGAAAAGTGATGTTGTGGTAGGATAAATGAATTGAAGATCTGTATTAATTCGAACAACAGTTGTCCTGGGAATTAGTAGAGAAATTGAACTGCAATGATAAAAAGTAGGGCTAGGGTGGAATGTATAAAATAGAGATTTTGCTAAAAACAGCAGAAAAGGTAAAACCACAAAAGTCGGTGGCTGGTGTAGACTAGGGGAAAAGACTGCAATCAGGAGGATTTTTCTATGCCTCATTTTCTAAGAGCTTTGACAAGTAGTCAAAATATTAAATTTTATCAAATACATTTTAGCCTCTTTTGAAATGAGCTCTTTTTTTCTTGTAGGACATATATGATGTATGCATTATATGGTATATTTCTATTATTTAACCCTTCTCTAATAGAGTAAAACTGCTTGAAAATAATGATTTTTAAATAAGCTGTTTTATGCAATTTGTTAGGGTTTTATTTTGAATTTTCATGTTGACAATCATAAAAGTGATTACTCTGTAATTTCAGAACTATACTACCTCCAAAAGCCTAATTGAATAACTTTCTGTCCTTTTCTATGCTCTTGACTACATGATTTGGCATGAAATGTTAAATCAGTTCCTTGTAAATTTGTAATAAGTCATCTGTTCTTGTTTAGAATTTTATGTGGAAATAATTTTTCAAATTGTATTTTTTTCTTTCATTACTCATTTTTTATATTTTTAGAAGTTTAGTATCTTCCAAAGAAACAGTTATTTCATAGAAATTTTCAAATGTATTAGAATTGAAGAATATATAGTCATCTCATAATTTTTATAATTTTAATCTCCTACTTATGTGTTGTTACATTCCTTATCTCTCAAAAGATTTTTCTCCCATGGTTATAGTTTCCAGAAGTTTAGTTTTACTATTTTTCCCCAAAGAATCAACTCACATGTTTCCTTTGCAGTTCTACTATATTTTTCCTGTTTTCTAGTTCACATCCTTTAACTGCTTCCTTCCTTCTTTTCTTCCTCCCTTTTCTCTCTCTCTCTCTTTCTCTGTGTTGTCTGTGCGTGGATGGGGGGAGAGGAGGGGTTATAATTTTTTTCTGAATCATTTTGAATTAAATATTTAGTTCATTTTTGCTATTGTTTAATCATGATATAGCATTTGAGTTTAGATGCGAATCTATTTTATCAGTTTTCAATGTAGGGTTCTCATTTTTATTGTCGTAATAGTCTAGAATTACAAAATTTAATCACTTCTTATCTTAAAAATCATTTATATGAGATTTTTAATTTTTCGTTTACTGCTTTTGCTTTACAAACTTCATTCACTTTTTGAATTTTGTCTTACATACCATTACATTTTTATTTTCATGTATGTTAAAACAACCTGTAATTTGCACAACATGGATGAACCTAGAGGACATGCTAAATGAAATAATCCAAGCACAGAAGGACAAGTACTAGATGATCTCACTTGTGTATGGAATCTAAAAAAGTTAAATTAGTAGAAGAAAAGACTAAAATGGTGTTTACCAGGGGCTGGTGGAGCAGAAGGGCGTTGAGGAGATGTCAGTTGAAGGATACAAAATTTCAGTTAAATGGAAGGAATAGAGATCTATTAGAAGTTCAAGAGCTCTATTATTCAACATGGTGAACATCACTAATAGCAATATATCGTATATTTGAAAATTGCTAAGAGTAGATTTTAAGTGTTCACACTACAAAAACATAAATAAATATGTGAGGTAATGCATATGCCAATTAATTTTATTTAGCCATTCTATTAATATAATACAATATATACATGCTTCAAAACATATTATGTATCATAAATGTAACAATTGTTACCTGGTCATTAAAAGAAAAATGCAAAACACTGAACTGAAAGTCTTATGTGAACAAGAGTCTGAAATCATTGCAGTTCTTTGATATCCTTGACACTGAAATATCTCACTAACTATCCCAGTTCATGAACAGTCTCTAACTAGCAGTTTACCTTTTCTTTCAATTGTGCTTCACCATGGTGGGGTGTTTTTTGGCATGTGTTGACTTTTTTTTTTAAAGTATACTCAAAGAAATCAAAAGACTCTGAGTTGGTAACTCATAATACCTTAGACAGAAACAAAAAAAGGATAGATAATACTGTTGTCACTGAGGCAGGCATTATCTTCCTTGAAGGGATTTAAAATATATATGTCATAACAATAGTTGTTGTGCATATGTGCTGATGTTCTGAGAACAAAACAGTACTACTAATATCTGTATAATGCTTTGCATTTTATAATTAATACTTGACAAGTGCCAATTTCATGATTGAAATTCCTAGACCAATCATGCCATGATTTGTTATTAAACATCTATAATTATAGAGTCAAGCCATGGGAAAATCACTCACTATATCCATAAAAAAATAGATGATACAAAGATATTACACAACTTTATGCTGTCTTCCTGAGAAGCAAAAATACAGACCACAAACCCTAAATTTCCCTGAGGTTCTCTGTTTAGGTGTTGTCTCTGCTTAAATGAACACTCAGGAACTGATTTGAAAAGAATAATTCTAAAAGTCAGAAGTAATTGTAGAAGAATAAAAAATTTCTTTATGATAAATGTGTTTCTTATTTAAAAGACATTTGAAAGTGTTATTGATAAATAACAAAGTAGGAGTATCCCAAAATGTTAAAGCACTTAACTGAAAATTGGACTCATATGGACATCTTATGATAACCCTGAATAAATTGTCAAAATCTTCATATAGCTTTTCTTTTAAGAGCAGTTTACTTTTCACTCAGGTTCTGTCTTCATAGTTGCTTTATTTTCAAATAAAGCCCTGTTATGTTTTGTTATTAATCACAGCTTATTTCCCTCCTTTAAAAAATCCATTTTTCATCTTTCTCAGAGCCATATACAAACATGAATGTATTCAAAATTTGTTGAAGCATCTAAACATTCAATTTTCCTCAGAGTGATAGTCCATGTACTAGTCTAGTGAAGTCAAAAAAAGACTTATCCCCAAGTTTTAAAATACATTTTTACTGCTATTTCTCAATCATCTTTATCATCACTTCTTTCTTTGCCCTAAGCATTGATGTATCCCAGAATTCTAGCCCAGTGTTCTCTTTTCATCTGTATCTTCTGTCTGGGAAAATCCATTATTCTGACTCAATTTCTTCCTATTTATCTATCCTCCACACTGTATCTGAACGTTGTTCAAAAAAATTGGCACAATATAAACCAGCACACTATCTGAAAAAGGCGTCGACACAGAAGATGTAAATCTTAAACACAAACATAGAAAAATTTAATCCTGTTAACAACCTTCCGAATCAAGCAAACCTTGACTTTTCAGTTGTATGAGTCAATAAAGTTATTTTATGATAAAGTACTTTGGACTGTGTTTTCTCTACCTCGCCATCAGAACACACAAAAGCTGATACTAAGAATGGAACATTGCAAATGACAGACACCAAATCCATTATTGGCAGAATCAAGGAGGCAGGAGGACTCTGGGCTGGAAAGATGATCACACTTGAATTTGGTAACAGAGATTACACCTTTTTATCTTGGTGTTCAAAGCTATATCAGAACTAATGGTCTTGATATAAAAAATATAGAATTTCAAAGTGTGCCTTCTAGTGTGTATGGTCCACTGTAAGTTTTATAAGAAAAGACAAACTTATGTTGAAATTGGTTTACCTGAGTACAGACAGGGAGAAAAAAATATGGCTTTATTAAGGAATACCTTTCTTGCCTGAGACTTTCTATTCAATGTCACTGAGAAATTTGACAGTTTAGAAAACTGATTTCTGTCCTCCATACTGAAGCTGTCAGCAGAAGCAGGGAAGTAGAAAGAACAGCAGGAGATAACACTGGAACCTATGGGAAGCCATTCTCCTCGGCCTCCTCCAAAGAAGTTCATATTTTAAACTATACTTAGAAAGAAAGACGATTACTTCATAATAAAGATACTGCATCTGCCCTAGTCCCTGTGCTCAATTGCCCAAGACAGAGGCCAAGATGCAGATAATGTGGGTGAGGGGGAGGGTCAGAGCAATAGGGCAGGCAGGTATTAATTGAGAAAAATATGGGACCTAGTTCTATTACAAAGACTGGCTTGAGGACATTCTTGTACTTGCCATAGAACTGTCTGAAACACACATAATTGAAAGTTACACTTAAGTTTTAAGGGAGTTGTCCTATCAACACTGGAAAACCATAGGTTACAATTATAACCACTAAGACATATACCAAATTCCCAATCCTATAGCAATTTGTACAGGAGGAGGGTACCCCACATACACATCTCCCATATGACCACTGAGGACAAAAATAGGAAAAACTATCCAGAAAAGCAGAACCAGGACAACTTTGTCTACTGACAAAAGAACTCCTTTCAGCATCAGAGCCAACATGGCAAAGCATCCTTACTGTTCTTTTTGAGCCAAGTATGATGCATGGTGTGGACTCTTGGCCACTGTATTTTATTTCCCATTCTAATTCAGTAGGCGTTTTATTGCAGATGTCTCTATTCTCTATCCATGTGTTGTGCATACGATGGGATATTTGATGGTGTCAAACCCTCTGTTAGTTTGCTGGGTCATGAGGAACTACGCTCAGACCTGATGAACAGGAATGCATATTAACCAGAGGCCATACACTTGGAGCTGTATGTAGTAACTGGGAGGAAGGAATTTAGGAATAAGATTCCTTTTGTATGTTAGGTGGGCAAAGAGATGGACTATAGTTGTTTGTTATTTTTAGGTTGCCAGGATCCATGCCTCCTGGGCTATTCAAGTGGGGCTCTATCCTCAGCTCTGACAAGTGGTAGCACCACACACCTGGCCAAATAGTGCACGGCAGTGTTGAATCAGGAATGGGCAAGTCACCAATCTGATCCAATCAGAATGAATTCCAGCTCAAGTAAGGGAGCGACAAAGAGCAAGTTGCTCTCTCCTCCTCCAGATTTGAACCAGAGATGGTGTAAGGTATAAAGCCCACTCCATGATGAAGAGTGTTTCTAGCTGAATATGAACCCAGCAGAAAGGAAGCACAGCTGAACAATGAAGAGAAAGAAACTTAGCCTGGCTAATTGCATATGCCCCTGAATTGAGAGACTGAAAGCTTACATTTATCTAACCCTAGACTTTTCAGTAACATGAGATAAATATCTTTTTTGTTAAAGGTGCTTGAGATTGAATTTGCATTCACTTTTTTTTTTTAATTTTTTTTTTATTTTGGCATATTATGAGGGTACAGATTTTAAGGTTTCAATAAATGCCCATTTCCCCCCATCCCCCCAAAAGTCTGAGTCTCCATCATGACCATCCCCCAGATGGTGCACATCTCACTCATTATGTATGTATATACCTGCCCCCCTGCATTCACTTTTAACAGGAAAAAAAATCTCAACTAATTTATTTCTCCATCGCCAATCCACAGATGTAAAGCATAACCAATATCCTCACATTTTAAAAACTTGACTTTTATCAGGCTTCTGATGGGAATGTCCACCTTGTTACTGAACCAAACCAGGGTCTGCTCACCTGGCAGAATAAAGGCAGACACTGAAGCCAAAAGTTGCTGCCCAAGCAAAAGGCATTGTTATTGCATACATAGTGTCATGCAAGGAATATGGGCAGCTAACACTTAAGACCCAAATTCCCACATGGCTTATAAACCAGAGTTGTTAAAGGTTGGGGTACATTTCTGGTAGGCAAAATGATAAATCAATACATGGAGGTTATACATTGGCCTGGTGCCAAAAAGATTGGATATCCTGAAGGGCATCGGGGGAGGGTGGCTATGGTCTTAGGTGGATTCAGAGATTCTTGGATTAGCAGAAAGGAATGTTAAGATGGATGTGACATGCCCCTCAAAGGGAAATTTAAAACAAAGAATGGAGAAACAAAGAATTCTAAAAGAATGGCCAGATGAAAACTGGATTCAATTTCTCAGTTCTCCCTTATCTGCATTTTCCATCCTGTTGGAGTTTCTGAAAAACAACTCAAAAACATATGTTAAAATGCCATCTTTTAGTTTTCCATCAGGAACCAAAATACATCATAACTCTGCCTTGGTTGAAAGGCCATTGTTCTCATCAGACTGACTATTCACTTTTCAAGGCTAGCCAGGTGCCCGGAACTTCCTCTCAAGGGACTCAAGAGTTTCCTCTATTTTCATGCTCTGGGGGGCCTGCAGGCCCCTAAGAGAGGTCTCTGCTCCATCCTAATCTGCCTTTCCTGCCTGGAAAACTTCTATATCCGGTAAGGTTCACTTATCTGTTCTCCCCTTTGTAAAGCCCTCCCCAACCTTCTGAACAGATTCATGTTTCCAAAGTCATTATCATTGCTAAGATGACAACTAAAATGTGTAGTCTATCTGTTGTGTGTGTCTCTTAGATATGATACAGAGATTTTTGTCAATCAATGGTGGGGTTTTGTTTTTGACACTCTGAGTTATTTTGGCTCTCTACAGAAAACTACTACATAGGATTTAAAATAATTTATAACAAGTTATTGGCAGCAAGAGTTAAATTGTTATTTCCAAAATGTGGAGTCCTATTGAAAGTCATTTTTCAAAAAGCATACTCGCTTCTTTTCTGAGTAGGAAAGTTATAATTGTTGAGTAACACTATGCTTATTTGTGATATTTTTGCACAGAATAGAAACTCAGTGAGTGTTGGCTCCTGCTTATGTTCAAATTTTATATGTTTTTCTTTGTTGAGTCCCACGAGAATTTGTTTTTTTCTTTTCATTTACTCCCATTTCAGTAACTATGTGAGTTGGCTAAAAATAATACTTTGCCTAAGGCCCATAAACAAGAGTATTTTAAGGATGACAACCCTCAGTTTTTAAGGTTTAAGTTTTAAATGCTTTATTTTGTGTGACATGCTACCTCATTTAATGCTCAAGAGAAAAAGTGACACAATTACAGATGATGATTATCAAATTATTTTATACATTATACTAGTGGCCCAAACAGAGAACATTTATTTTTAAGTTGGGATGTTACAAAAAATATATCCTCTGTTTCCTTTAGTTCAACCAGTTCCATATTGGTGTTTTATAAACTGTTTTTCATATGTTCATGGCACAATGCTAACTTTTTATTAGGAAGTGGCCTCCTGGCTGGGTGCCCATTCATTGTATGACAGCATTTTCCCTCAGCTGTGGCAGAACAACAACAAAGAAGTTCACACTTCCTTATTAATTTCGGAAAACCCATATCATAAATAACACAGCATGAACCTTTTTATATCTTGACAATTGCTGGAAGTGCTCTATTTTATAACAGAATTTCAAGAATATCCAAATTAATTAATAAATGGTGACTATTGATGAAAACCATGTTCATAAGTCTTCTAATTATCTTAGAGAATGTTAATTATCCTTCAAAACTGGGACGTAGGCTATTAATAATTTGTTTTGTTCTCTTTTCAATGGTTTCTCCTTTTTTATTTTTGAATATGTTATCATAGTTTGTGACTTTGAAAGATGATAAGGGATCATCTTTTAAGTATTGATGTTTCCCAAAATTTATGGGAACAATTCAAATCCCTTAAGTCGTCAAGGTGAAGCTGGCAAGCTTGTGATTCTCATCCAAGTGGAACTACTTACTCTTGTTTAGGATAGAAATAATGTAAAAAAAAAGAAAAGTATGGATTAATAAAAAATGGACCTTTAGTCTACTCATACTTTAGTTGCCACTTTCTGCCTTTGAATTGGTCAAAATCTCACACGTAGTGCATGAGATATTTGCAATGCTATATAGAAGAATGATTGTGAACCCTGGACAAATGCTAATCTGAGTTTGATTTCTGACCTCCTCTCTATGTGATTTTGCTCAATCAATTTAATTTCTCTAAACCTGAATTCCATTGACTGTAAAATGAGAAGTTGACAATTTGCTTACAAATCTTTATGAATATATTAGAGAAAAATGAATAAAAAGCCCATAAACAAAAGCCTAGTGACACAACAAATGACAGGCACTCGTAAGAGGCCCTCAACTAAGAGCATCAACAACAGCAGTCGTTAGTCATCATCAGCTGTGAGTAGTTACTTTGAGCCAGACCTCTTTACACATGCTATTGATTTCAGCTAGCAGGCGAACACTAGCAGATGCTATCGCCTTGCTGTTGCTGCTGTTTTGTTATTTTGCTATTATTGCCCCAAATGATGCATTCTATTAAGTTAAATTCTTTGATTGGGAGAAAAGGTCACTGATATTCTGGAAAGAAAATGAAACAAAACTTAAGAAGACTATACACATTCCCTCCCTTCCCCTCCCAACAGCAAACTCTCCACTTCTACCCCAGAAGCGGCTGCCATGGTGTTTTCAGCTGGCTCTGTACCCTACTCGTTGCCAAAAAGTTACACATCGCCTCTTTATCTTCATTATGCCTTCTCTTTGCCCCTTTCAAATCCCATGCAGCCATCCCTGCCTGATGTGCTGCCCAGATGAGAATCAATATTAGTTGTTGTAGACATATATTTATTTTTTTTCTGATGGGAATGGTTTCAGATTGGCCATTAACCAAAGATTACAGAGAAGTTCTTTGGCCCTGAAGGCTTTAGGTGAGGTCTGTCCGCTCAATTGGCCATTTCCATCCGTCCACCCCATCTATTCACTGCTGACCTGCAGAGGCATGTAGCCATGTCAGAGGTGCCACAAGAAATATTTATCCTCTGAGACCAAAAAACACCAAAGAATTTTTTTTTCCTTTTGACATTGATGAGCCCCACTCTGGATTCATCAGTTTTGAACTCGACAGAGCAGAGAAACAGAGAACAGTGGCTCCATTTGTCAGCTGCAGCCTTGCCCTTCGACAACGCAGAGGGCAAGTTCGCCAGCCTCACAGAAAGGGCTGTGCTCCGATTCCTCCATCCCTGATGGGGATTTGAAGGCTCTCAGAGCAGTCTTGGTACCACGGGCACTAATTCTGATGTGTTTCACAGTGCGATCTTGGATATGTGCCAATGAGCTTGCCTGTAGAGGTGTTACGGAACACGTGTGTCCATACATGTAAGTATACCTACAACCAAGTTGAATAAATAATGACCATTCAGTTTATAAAGTTAAAGGAGCATTTTTTCTTCTAAGTTTTTCAAGGGATAGGTTTATAGAGTTGTTAAGAACAAATCAGTTAAGTTTAATCCAAGCTCTACAACTTATTTTCTTTGAGACCCTGGACAAGTTACTTACTTTCTTTGTGTCTCATGATCATACTGTAGGGATAGTTATACTCTTAAGTTTGCTTAGGCAGTTAACTTTATTGATATCATCTTAGAATATTTTTTAGAAAACACTCAGTAAGTGTTAGCCAATATTATCTTTAAAAAATGATTCAGGAAATTATTATTATTCTATATCACTTTACATTGTCCAAATTCAGAAATTGAAAAGAATGATATTTTTAAATTTTAATAAGTCACTGCATTTGATTATAGAAAAATATAAGCCAAATGTTTGGATAGATGCACAAATTACTTTGGCTTTGCATTTGAATTTGTCAAAATAAAACAATGCATTCAATCTTCTAATAATTAATTCAAATAAATAATAAATAACTATTTTTATTTCTAATGTCATTATGATTAAGCCACACACATGTTGAACTTCTCTTCTTTGTATATATCAACTTGTTTCCCAAAGCTTGTTTTTCAAAACTGCTTTCATTTCATAATCCAGGTATCAACTCCAGATTTTACCTTCTCAGAATAGCCTTCCTTGATTACTCTATCTAAATTAGATCCCAATACCCAAGAAATTCTCTATAATGTTGCCTATTTCACAGTCTCTGTAATTTTAATTACAATCAGAACTTATCTGAGTTATCTGCTACATGTTTCAGTCTGGCTCCTTCTACTCTCCCTCTATGTGATACTCTTGCTATTTTTGTTTACCACTGTATTACCACCAAGGCCCTGAACAGTCCCCAACTAGTAGTCATAAGAATAGCTTACATTTATGTACTTTATGCTTAACTTATTTTGTGAATTTCACATACATTGACAACTTAATCCTTACAACAACTTGGCAAGTTAAGTGCTATATGACACTCATTTTACAAATGAAGAAAAGGAAGCAGAGAGTGGTTAAGTAAGTAACCATGATCACACAGCCAATGAGCTCTGAACCACTACACCACTATACCAGTCTATCTCTGAATAAGCACTTAATCCATAGTTATTAACTAAAGGGCTAAATGTGCTAGGTTTGGAGCAAGGAGTTGAATGTGCAAAGGTGACTGAATAAGACCAAAACCCTCGGGACATCAGATATACAAGTCCATGTGAGGGTAATAAATTAGGTAAGTTAATAAACAAGATAGACAGATTCAATCAATCACTGTACATGCTTTGATGCACGTATTTAAAGTGCACAGAGAGAGTATACATGAGGGAATGGCATTTCTTTGAGGGGTAAGGTCCAGTTTTCCTAAAGGAGATGATGGCCAATATCTGTCTTGAGGGAGAAGAGTGAATATGGGGATCTTAAATTGTACATTTGAAATAACTAAAGGAAACATTATATAATGCAGTAGAAAATGCTTGGAAAATATGGAGTATGTTGGCGTACCCCTACAACACTGCATGAAGTTGGTTTTGCCTTAGCAGCTGTAGCTGGATGCGGCCCACAGCAAGCCAGGCCGTTACCATGGATATGTGAACAGATGACCAAATGGAGCTGGTGTCTGTAGCCACGCTAACCTCTCAGAGAACAGAAGCCAAAAAGCACTTCTCCATCATGAGAGATCCTGTCTTTACAAAGATTAAACATGAAATTGCGTCATTTATTTCAAGAATAGTAATACATTTAGAAAATACAACCATTGGTCATAGTTGTCACTGCACAGTCACTGTAATCTATGGTTTAAATATTGTTATTTTAATTTTTTTTATTTGCTTTTGATAATCTCAACATTGATAAATTGTCAAATTTTACAAGGTCCTTTATAATGAAAAATGTATATATTCAGTTTGGAAACACTAAGATGTTACCATGTACCTGGAAGAAATAAGAAAAAAATATCATCCTCATAATTCTCAAATTTTCTTACCTACAAGCATTGATTTCTAGCAAAGTGGGAAGAATATGTGGCCTCTGCTGTTATTTCTGTGTAGAAGATGATTTTGAAGATAGCTTCAATTTGATTTTCTATGTTTTTTCATTTTCTATTTCTTAAATTAATTCTTATGCTCTATTTGGATCATGTACTTTAAGAATAGGTTTCTTAACTATTATAGATGACCTAGTTTGGTTATTTAGAGAGGACTTTGTTTACAAATTTATTACCCTTCTCAAATTCTTTAAGAAACTTAAAGCCTAGAAAGATTCCATGCATACTATGAACTTTATAACTGAATTAGTTAAAGTATATTGAAGACTAGATTTCTACCATCTTCATGTATTATAATTCATTACACACAGGGATGATGCTTATATTGCCCAACCACATATACATCTATACAAATACAAATTTAACATGATTTTCTTGTGTAACCTTTTAAAAAAATTGAATTAATCTTTAATAGAAGATCTTTATGATCCTTCAAACGAGATTTTTCCATATGAATGTTATTGTCTTCTTGTCATGAGAAATTAGTGTTATAGCTTCATAGCTTGCTCTTTTGTCTAATATATTCCTGGAAATCTTTCATTCTCTAACCAATCAATCAGAATATATTTTTAAGGGTTGAAGGATGTTTTTTTTTTCTGTGTATATGTGTGTCTGTTTGATGTAAGACATAAATCAAAATTGCACAGCAAGTTAGGTTATCATGCTGAGCTTGGCAAAACTGATGTAAGATTTCTCATAGTGGGAAAGAAAAAAAAATTTTTTTTCTATTGTGTAGCTTGTGAGTTAGTATAGGATAGAGGAATAAGTGGCCTTTAGAATATATTTCCAATTTAATTAGTCCTAAGGTTTATATTACATTAAAGTAAAATTTCACTGGAATTTTTTACATCATCAAATATTAAGAATACCTATAGTCTCCTGAAAATATGCTAATTAATTTCATTTTAATTTTCTTAAATAGCACATTTTCTGCCATTTAATAGTACGAAGAAGCAGGAGAATGAGAACAAAGAAGCTGAAAGATAAGCAGAGAGAGAGGAAATTAAAAGACCAATGTCATCTATTCTAAAAAGAAAGAAACTGAATTTTAAGAATACTTGATAGTAAAATTAAGAAAAGAGAGAAAACAATTGATGTTGTCAATGGATATTGATCAAAAAGAAAAAAAATGGTTTGAAGTCCACATTCAATTCTGTTTAAATGGCTCTGATCTATGCTTTAAAATGAGATGATTTCACTCATTCACTGAAAACACACACACACACACACACACACACACATACACACACACACACCCTGGCACCATTCCCAAAACTGCTGTTGGGCAGTAGTTCTCTAGATTCTAGAAACAACAGCAAAAATACCTTATATCCGGCCTATTCCTATATATTACTTGACATGGTCCTATTTCCTATAGAAAAGGCTATCTTTGCTCTGAAAAAAATGAAATGCTCTGTGATTGATTTTAAGAGCCCAGAAGAGGCAATAGTCTGCTGTCTTTTTAAAACAGAGAAAAAAGATGGCCAACTCCTAAGAAATAAGCCAAAGATCTCTGGGAAGGTGTGACTGGGGTTGGGTTGACAAAGAAGTTGAGCATAAGTGACCCAAAAAACTGCATTTATCTTAAGCATTCATTTTTTTTCAAAACCACTCTAAAATATTTTAGTTTTCTTCTTTTAATTGAAGAGTAATATTTTTTTCTGTCAAATATACTTAATTACTTTGTCTTTTAACAATCTCAAACAGAGGTCTTCTTTTGTTATTTTTTTTTAAATTGGACTTTTTTATTTTTTAATTTAATACCTGCACAAAGTTTTAAAAATCCACATACCACAGAGTGCCCAATTGACTCACTAACTTCATTTTTGAGAGATGACCACACTGGGCCCCTTTTTATTTTTCTTTGGTTACACTGGTGGTTCCCATAGATCATGCTCTTTGATAGATTTACAAGGCATGAAATTGTTAGCCACAAAACACTCTAGGGAATGATTAGGAAGATACTCAGAGTCATAACTAAACCATGGGCCTTAATATTTTTAATATTTTGTTTCATTTATTTAACAAATATATATTGCATGCTATTATGCTAAGTATAGTTCCAGAATCTAAACAGATAGTAATAAACAGTTATTTTTTATACAGTAATGAGGAAATATTTAAAATGTATAATTAATAAATCCTATCATGGCCTACCTCATAATGTCATTAAAAATACCTTTACATTGTAAATTAGTTATTTTAGTAGGCTAACAATTTGTTTTAAAACTGAAACGTGAAATTTATGAAAGAACAACAAATTCACATATGTAGTTTTTATTTTTTATTTATGTAATTAATTACCCTATCACTAGACTATATTTCTTAATCTCTGGGAACTACCTTTGCAAAGGGTAAAATAAATAACCTAATACATATACATTTAATTTTTCAATTTAATTATAATCACAAAATATGGACACAGAAACCATAAAACTGTTAAGCCTCAAGTAACTTCAATGTTCAAGCCTTTATTTTAATTTGTATTTCTTAAAAGAGATGCATGTTTTCCTATGTCACTCACTTGATTAGCAGTTGGCAGAAATAAAATAGAATTTCAGGTCTCCTGCTTTCAGAACACATCTTCATAGAAACTTTTTTCTCTAAGAAGTCTTCGGTTGAAAATTTTTCCAAAGTGCCAAAAATATAAAATAAAATTGTCCCTATATTTTAGATTTAAAGTAATGAAAATAAATAAAATTGGGTTGACTGCTGGGCAAACACACTTCCAGGGTCTTTTAAAACACATATTCTTGAGATCTAACTTTTCTCCTGAAAGATTAGTGTCAACAAGATATAGTTAGCTGTCTGCCAAAGACTGGATATAGTTGCATGCTTCTGTGTACCAAAAGATAGAGTTGTTCTGCAGACTGGCGGCTCTCACTACTTTGTACACCACTGTGGTCATGTGACCAAGTTCTGGCCAAGAAAATGTGAGTGAAAGTGGTATAAACTAGTACTTCTCAAACTTTAGTTTGCATAAGGAGCATTTGAGGAGCTTATTAAACCCTTTACTCCTGGGCTCTACCTACAGAGTTTCTAATTCAGTAAGTTTGAAAAAAGGCCTGTGAGTTTGCACTTTTAATAAGTTAAGTATCACTACTACTTTGCCTATGTTCAGTAGAAAATAAGATATCTTTAATAATGTCATTATTTTTATGTTATGAGCAAACAAAAAAGTAATTGCTATCTATTTACAATTAGACACACATGGTAATGTTTTCTACTACCATCAATTTCATTGCAGAAGTTGTAGAAATTTACAAATTCAGTCTACAACTTTTTAATATGGATATTTCAAAGGTGGAAAATCCCTTTTCAACTAGGGGCTATTCAAATGAAAAAAGATGTAGAAGGGAGATGAAGAGTAAGAACTATGAATTTAAAAGATAATTTGTCATCTCTATGTTATTCCTGAGAAATTATAACCAAAAGGAAAAAAGAAAGATGCAAAGTGAAAAAAGACACTAACACATATTTTATAGACCTTAGAAGATCTCTCCTGACTACCATGTTGTTGAATTCTGATGTAAACTACAACAATTAAGCTCTTCCTAGTACACTTATTATGAGCTTCAGAAAATCACAAGAAAGCAGACATAACAAAATTATTATACTGTAATGCAGACTCTCTTTCAACATAAAAACAGCAAGATGTTCTACTGACATGCCAGGAAAAATTCTTTGGCTTGGAAAACTCTCCTTCCAAAAACATCGTTATCTTCCAGTCCACTTTTTCATTTATTTGTAACCTTCTCACAACTCAACAGCTTCACTCTTCACCTTTCTTTTTCATGTCTATTACAATGTATAAACAGCTTGCCAGATGCATCACTCAGTTCCCATGGTTTCAATCCATTATTTCAACATCCTTAAAAAAGCAAGTACTCCTGGAGCACTTTCATTTCACAGCATGACTGCTATTTCTGATCCCTGTATGTTTGCTTAAACCCATAACCTCTCAAATTAGGCACATTTAGGTAGCCTCCCCTTATTAACTTGAGATCATGGATTAGTCTCCACTATACAGTAATTATTCAAGGTGGACAAAGAGAGTTTGTGTTCGTTTTCCCTGCCCTACCACAGAGCTGAGAACTCTACCAAAAAACTATGTCATCATTTTATCCTTCGTTTGTGCTAGGTGATCATCATGTGGTAGACGGGGTACTTGATGTAATAAACAGTTGCAACTTGCCTATCAACACAGTCAACATTTTTAGGAAAGCTAAGGTTAGAATAAAAACCTCACAAACTAATAAATAAACCATAAATGATGCATATTATATATTCTAAGTCATTTAAGCTTTAGTGAAAATTATGTTGTAAAAATAAAATTAAAATGGACCCCAAACACACAGACCTGTGTTTGCAATATATGAAAAATTAATAAATGATTTGTATTTCATTATGTCTCTAAATTATACATGCCCTGTGGCAGGCCTTACAGGCCATTCACCTTGATAGCACAGTGCAGCATGCTACTAAAAGACAGCTGGTAAACATTAGTTGAATATTGAATTAGTAGAAAATATTAAGCAAAAATCAAAGTATGCTTCAAGAAACCCAATTTATTCCTGGCTTTTTTTCCTTTTATTTTATGTGATTGTTAAGAGGATGGCTTCTGGAATCAGACTGCT